>NW_022298723.1:0-418 GCF_002776525.5 Piliocolobus tephrosceles
GATGGGGGGAGGAGGAGGAGTCTGGGCAGGAAGGGAGGGGGTGGGGAGAGCGGGGAGAGAGGGAGTATAGGGACGAGAGCCTAAGGCCCAAAAGCCTTGTATGTAAATTAATTTCGGACCACTTGCCTAGCCGCTGGCAGAAATTGCTGAGGTCGATCACGCCACAGTGGAAAGGAAAATTAACCGCTTCCTCCTAAGGTCTTGTTCAAGCTGTAAGGTTTTTAAATTGGCTAGGAGGCACCCTAAGGGGGTGCTCTTTGGAAATTTGGACTGGGGGTTTCCCATTTGTTTCCTCTTTACCGACACACAATGGACACAATGGAAATGGAAGTGGATCTCTGCCTGGCTTCAAAGCGTCCTTTGGAACCAGCAGAGACAGACTGGAGGCTCTTGAAGCCAAAGTGGAGAGTACCTTCAG
>NW_022298723.1:518-11610 GCF_002776525.5 Piliocolobus tephrosceles
GTGGCTCAAAATGGACCTCGGACCCGCGCAGGATTTCTGGCCGAGGGAGGTAAAGAGGAGACAAGGGCACTTACCCCAGAGAGGCCATGAGAGTGAGTGAAGCGGGTCTCAGGTCCTGGTCCGTCCGCGGCATGGAACGAGGAGGAGGAGGCTCCCCGGACCCTGGGGGCCCTGAGGAGGGGTCTCCTCCCGGGTTCGGCACCATCTGTCTTGTTTTTCTAAGACCAGCCGAGCCGGCGCAAAAGAACCAGCGGGTAGGCAAGTGTAACAGCAAAACTGCTGGTTTATTTTAGTAACCTAAGGTGTGCGGGAGAAGTCTGTCGGCCTCCGGCGAAGGAGGCCGGCAGAGTTCCCCCGTGGGGCTCTCGGACAGACTTCCCACAATCCCAACATCCCGACAGGACTGGGGCTGTGAGAGGGCTGCCGGGCTGTGAGAAGGCCGCGCGGCTCAATGGCGGAGAGCGGCTTTTCTAGGAGTGGGAGGGCAATAGGTGGGGCATGGGCGTGTCAGGGGGCGTTCCGCAGGTGCGACCAGGTAAATCTTGGTCTCTTCGGATTGATGTCACCTGGCGCATGCCCAGTTGATCTGCACCCTCCCTGGGCACCGGCTGCATTTTCGCGCGCGCGGGAAGAGTTGGGGGTGGGGGGATGAAGAACCCGGAAGTGCACCATCTTGCCTCGGTTTGTCCAAACAGTAGCCGCTTTGGGTCTTACTGTTGGTTGTACAGTTGCTGTCAGTGTGCCCACCATTTTGTACTCAGTTTAAAATTGTTTATTTATTAATTTATTTAGAGGCAGTCTCATTCTGTCACCCAGGCTGGAGTGCAGTGGGGCATGATCTCTGTTCACTACAACCTCCACCTCCTGGGCTCAAATGATTCTCCCATCTCAGCCTCCTGAATAGCTGGGATTATAGACGTGTGCCACCATGTTCGACTAATTTTTGTATTTTTAGTAGAGACGGGGTTTCGCCATGTTGGCCAGGCTTGTCTGGAACTCTGGAACTCTTGACTCCAGTGATCTGCCCACCTTGGCCTCCCAAAGTGCTGGGGTTACAGGCGTGAGCCATCATGCCTGGCCAAAAAAATTTTTTTAATGTATCAGCAACATCTTTTCATGTTTCTCTTTACAATTTTTTTTTCTTTGTTGAGACAGGGTCTTAACTTTGTCACCTAGACATGGTCATAGCTCATTGCAGCCTCCACCTCCCTGGGCTCAGGGGATCCATCTCAGCCTCCCAAGTAGCTGGGACCACAGGTGCTTTATAATCTTTACACATCTCATTGTAGTCAGTTTCTTAGAGTTGATGCACCATAATGTGTTTATGTCATAATGTGTTTATTTAGAGGCAGTCTCGTTCTGTCACCCAGGCTGGAGTGCAGTGGGGCATGATCTCTGTTCACTACAACCTCCACCTCCTGGGTGGAGTCAGAGGAAGTGGACATTGAGTGGCTTTCAACAGACAGGCTGTATTCCTCTCATGGTGTCCATGCAGGTACCACCAACAATGTATACACATACAGGAAGCGCCGGCTTCCCTGTAGTCTTCTTGCCATGGCATGTTGGGGTCTCTAAGACCACCCTGGGTTTGATGATTGGCTAGGAAAACTCGCAGGACTCAGCATACAGTGATACTCGAGGCTATGATGTATTACGACAACAGGATATGAAGCAAAATCGGCAAAGGAAAAAGGCACATGGGTCAAGCCCAGAGGAAAGGGAGTGTGAGGGTCCAAGACCCTGTCACACGCTGGACGCACTCAGTTCCCCCAGCAGTGTGTTGGGACAACACGTGTGGAATGTCATCTGTCAGGGACACTCACTAGGGATTTGGCACCGAGGATTTTACTGCAGGCTAGTCACAAAGGCACCCTCTGCCTAGCATGTACCGAAATTCGGGACTCCCAGTACAAAGACATCAACCTCAGTGTTTACACAGTTTAGGGGCAGTGAGCTGTTCTTATCAGGGAAGGGTCAGAACACTCCCCAGGTCCAATTTCCCAGATACCAACCAAGGGCCAACCTTGCAAGCAGTCCTTGCTAAAGATAACATTGCTATAATTTGTATTTCTTTCATTCTTCTTTTGAGGGTAAATCATGTCGGTATAAAATAATGAGACGGGCCATCCCAACATTCATTCACTGTCAAGGCTGGAGGTTGATGCCAGCTGTTGGCTGTGACCTCAGGTGGGTCTGGCGGCCAGCTGGGGCCCCTCCGTGTGGCTTGGGCTTCTCTCCAATGTGAAGTGGCTGTGTTTCAAGGATGAGGAACTGACAAAGAGGGAGCCAGGTGGAAGCTGTGTCACCTTTTCTATCCTAACCACAGAAGCCACCCTGTGCCACTTCTACCACATTCTGTTTATTAGAAACAAGTACAAATACTGGCCCATATTCAAAGGGAGGAGAATTAAACTCCACTTTTGATGAGAGAAGGATCAAATACTTTGTAAAGGTTATTTAAAACCATCACAAACAGATTTGGCATGTTTAGGCATTTATTCTACAAAAAAAAAAAAAAAAATACAAATGTGCAAAGTTACTTGAGACCATTTTCTGCAGTATTATTTGTGTTAGTAAAAGAAACAAAACAAACAAACAAAAAAAACGGGAAACAATCTAAATGTCCATCAAGGGCCAGGTGCAGTGGCTCATGCCTGTGATCCCAGTACTTTGGGAAGCCGAGGCGGGTGGATTATCTGAGGTCAGGAGTTCAAGACCAGCCTGGCCAACATGGTGAAACCCCACCTCTACTAAAAGTACAAAAAATTAGCCCAGCATGGTGGTGCATGCCTGTAGTCCCAGCTGCTCAGGAGGCTGAGGCAGGAGAATTGCTTGAACCCTGGAGGCAGAGGTTACAGTAAGCTGAGATTGCGCCATTGCACTCCAGCCTGGGCAGCAGAGCAAGACTCCATCTCACACACACACACACACACACACACACACACAAAAGTCCATCAATAGGTGATGGATTATGTTACTTGTGGTATCTTTACTATACTTATTACTTGTAAAGATGTCATCTATATAATGTTAAACAAAACAAACATGATAAAACAACAATGACAAAACGTGCTGCCAAGTGGTATATGCAGTCTGATTCTGGTGTTGTTATTATGAGTTGAATGCATGGGAAAAGTCTGAATGGACATGCTTCCTCCTGTGTCTACTGCATATCTTTAGGGGAGCAGGCCGGAATGCAGTGACATGATCATGGCTCCCTGCAGCCTCCAACTCCTGGGCTCAGCAGTCCTCCTACCTCAGCCTCCCAAGTAGCTAGGACTACAGGCGTGCGCCACCATGCCTGGGTAGTTTTTGTATTTTCTTGTAGAGACAGGGTCTCACCGTGTTGCCCAGGCTGGTCTCAAACTCTTGGGCTCAAGCAATCTGCCCGCCTTGGCTTCCCAGAGTGCTAGGATTATAGGTGTGAGCCACTGCACCTGGTCAATCATGTTAACGCCTAAGACATGACTGTCAGGGTAGTGGAAAGAGCACAGAATTGAGAATCCAGAGATCTGGGTTCTAGTCTGTCTAGGCTCCGACCCTACCTTCCTGGGCTTTATTTTATTTTATTTTATTTTATTTTTTTGAGACAGGCTCTCCCTCTGTCGTCCAGGCTGGAGTGGAGTGGCGCCATCACAACTGACTGTAGCCTCCCATGTCCCATGCTTCTCCCACCTCAGTGCTCTGAGTAACTGGGACCACAGGTGTGTGCCATCACACCCAGCTAATTTTATTTATTCTGCTGTGACAATGGGGTCTCACTATGTTGCCCAGGCTGGTCTCAAACTCCTGGGCTCAAGTGATCCACACTCCTTGGCCACCCAAAGTACTGGCATTACGGGCGTCAGCCACCATGCCCGGCCTGGGCCCATTGGTAAGGATTATTCAGCAGTAAAGATAGTAAATGTGTGACAGTCTCTCTCGGATTATGTATTAGTTTGCCGGAGCTGCCCTAACACAATGCCACGAACTGGGTGGCTAAACAAGGGAAATGTAGCATCTCCCAGTGCTGGAGGTCAGAGGTCTAAGAAGAGGGGTTGGTGGGGTTCATTTCTTCTGCGGCAGTGAGGGAGAATCTGTGCCAGGCCCCTTACCTCGCTTTTGGGGCCTTTCTGGCAATCTTTGATGTTCCTTGGTGTGCAGAAGCATTACCCTAATCTCTGCCATCATCTTCACATGGTGTTGTTTCTTCATGTGTCTCTGTCTAAATTTCTCCTTTTTTATGAGGTCACATTCATACTGGATCTCAGCCCACCTACTCCAGTATGACCTCATCTGAACTCCTCACATCGACAATGACCCTGGTTCCAAATAAGGTCACCTTCTGGAGTCTGGGGATTAGGACTTAAATGCAAATTTCAAGAAGCACAATTCAACCAATCACAGATGATACAGATTTGAATTCCTTCTGGGATCTACTAAGGGATGAAACCGTCCTTATATGGCCGGGCGTGGTGGCTCACGCCTATAATTCCAGCCCTTTGGGAGGTCGAGGCAAGTAGATCACCTGAGATCAGGAGTTCCAGACCAGCCTGGCCAACATGGCAAAACCACGTCTCTGCTAAAAATACAAAAGTTAGCCAGGCGTGGTGGCACGAGTCTGTGATCCCAGCTACTTGGGAGGCTGAGGCAGGAGAATCACTTGAAACCGGGAGATGGAGGTTGAAGTGAGCTGAGATCACGCTAGTGCACTCCAGGCTGAGTGACAGAGTGAGACTCCATCTCAAAAAAAGAAAAAAGAACCAACCTTATATTCAGCCCCCACTGTACATCAGGCATTATTTCCAGTCCTCACCTCATCTCATTCGGTGAACAGTATTAGCTCCATTTTATGGATGAGAAAACAAAGGCTTCAAGAGGCTGAGTGTCTTGTGCAGGGACACAGGCAATAAGTGGCAGGCCTGGCATGGAATTCACGCATACGACTTCTAAATTGTGTGCTTTATTCAAATTGCAGAGCTGGGGCTTGACTAATACTTGACTACGCCTAAGTTTTTTTTTTTCCCAGGAACTTCCTTGATAATTTTCATTAAATAGACCTTACATTTTCAATCCAGTCAAGCCTCTGGGAGATAAGTTAAAAATTCCCTGATGGATAATGACATTAAAAACAGCAACTGTGTACATTGCTTTAAAAGTGTGCTTTCGTGCATTTCTCTTGTGAAATATTGTGACGGCCTTGTGAGGTGGAGCTGATCACATGTGGATTCAGGGGCAGAAACTGGAAGACCACGACCCACCTAGACCACACAGGCAAGAAATGGACCCCCAGGACCAGAATCCCTTCTGACTATAGTTCCTGGTCTCTTCTTGAGTTGTTATTTACAGAGAAAAAGCATCTCACATAAACAGTTTTACTTCGGTTATCAAAAAGATACTCAATGATCTATATTTCAAAGACTCTAGATTCATGGGAGTTGGGGAAATTTTAAGCATTCGGAACATATTCTGGAGCATGTCTTTATGTTCTTTATTTTGTAACCTCCCATGGGTGGGCAGCCGAATGCGTTTTGGGAGAAAGCAGGTCTCGTGGATAGTATTTCTGAAGATCAGAGCAGGTTGTGTCCAAGTCCATGTTGGCCATGACTGCAGAACGCGCCAGAGGCAGCAGGGGGCACCCTGGAGCTTTGTATCCTCCCTCCGGCCCGCGGCAACTCCCCTGGCTCCACCATCCCCAGGTGCCGGGAAGCCGGGTGTCTCAGGTCCGACGCAGGCTGGTTCGCTATGGCCGTTTCTGATCAAACACAGAACAAATGGATTGTCCAGATACGGTGTCTGTGAAAGGAGCCCAGCTGTGGGCCTGGGGAGGCAGGTGCCCTGGCAGGGGTGACATTCTTAACCCACAGGGAGGGCCCAGAAGGGACGCAGGAGGTCCCCTGTCCTGCAGCATGCGGGGGTCTTGGAGGTGGGCAGCCGCTGTTTACCTGTGAGCGTGGAGGAGCATCAGCGCTTCAACAGTGGAAGCAGCATTTACAGGTGAGCACCAGCCCGGCAAGGGCCAGGGGCCCAAGGCTATGGTGTCCTGAGCCTCCCAGCTCCCACTCTGGCCTCCAGTGGCCATGGAATTGCTAACTATGAGGGCACGAGCTTCTCCCAGCAAGTCAAGGGGACGCTATGTGCTGCGATCATGGGTCCAGCCACCTTGCATTTGGCCTTCCAAGCCCCTCTCTGAGCCCCAGGACTTACCCACACCTGCTGGCCCATGCAGGGTGGACCTAGCCTGCGTCAGTCAGGCCTCAACCCGGAGTCAGGCTTGGTGCAAACTCCCAGCTGAGCTCACACGCTGGCTGCGGTCTGTGATACTTCCCTGGTGGTCTTTGACCGGGCCGTATGACCTCCCTCTGGAACCCAGGCTGCACGCTTGAGGAGCTGGGGGCAGTCAGGCAGAATCAGCCTCTGGTTGCCCGCATGGGGTGTCAGGCAGGGGTAATCCATGGGGGAGCCTGGGGAGAGAGGCCGGGGGTGTGGCGCTGGTCTCAGGCTGGGGGAAGGAATTCACACCTGCATGGCTGAGGCTGGTGCCACCCCCTCTGATCACCGGGAGGTCAGCCTCTCCTTCCCCAGGCTCAATTTGCACTCCCAGCCTGTATGGTTGGCACCGTGGGGAGCCCCCGCCTGGCTCAGGGGAGGCCCTGGTCCAGAGCCCACCTTTGGAGCTGCCCTGGCCTGCTGAGGCAGGAGCTGCCCCTGGCCTGGGCCTGGCCCTCCGGTGAGGCTACAGTAGCCAGGAGAAGGCCAGTCAGAAAGGCCATCTGCCTGCAGGGGTTTCTAGCCAGCAGGCCAGGGGAAGGAAGTTGTCAGGCGTCCTGCCGGGAAGGCCACGGTTGCAGACAGGGGTGGCAGTCAGCTCCATGTAGCTCTGGGACCCAGGTGTGTGGCAGGGCCAGGAGCACGTTCTGCTGCTTTTCCAGACCCGACTCCAACTCATTTCCTTGAGAGACCCTTTCACCCATCCCGGCCTGCATTCGCCTGTGTCATCCTTTCCAGCAGCGGCTTTGTGGCTGTGCCTATTCTGTGCCCTCTGAGTTCTAGGTGGAGGGTGAGGATTGGATGAGTTGACCCACACAAGGCTCCTAGCACAGTGCCTGGCACATGGTTAAATAGATGTGAAGTCATAATAAGCAGGTGTGTGACCCTGTCCTCAATATGAGTGCCACAGTGGGGTGGAGAGTGGCAGCCCTGCCAGGCAGGATCGTAGGGTCTGTGACAGGGCTTCCTCATTTCCCTGATAGGGAGAGAGTAAGCTCACTGAATAGTAAGTTGGCTGCATCTTTTCTGTCTGAGCCTCTCAGGGAAGCTTCCTAGAGGGATAAAGGCTTGAGCTTGAACTTGGAGGAGTTTGCGGGTGGCTGGGTTGGGGTGGGGGTGGGGTGGGGGTGCCAGCATGCCAGGCATGGGGAGCAGCATGGGCGAAGGTATGGAGATGAGGGAGGGATCTGGACGGGGTACCCCTGGCTGGAGCACAGGGCGTGTGTGGACGGGAAGCAGGTGAAGCGAGAAAGAGCTCAGGGGCTTCTGGGGGCTTCTGGAGGGGACCCACCGTGGGAGCAGGCCAATGGCTGGCAGGGCTAGGTGATGCAGGTGCCCCTCATGGATTTGGTCGAAGTGGACACACATGCTTATGTCAGAGGCATGTAATGTAAACCAGAGCAACTCCATCTTGAGTAGGAGCTGGTAAAATGAGGCTGAGACCTACCGGGCTGCATTCCTAGCCGGTGAAGGCATTTCTAAGTCACGGAATGAGATAGGAGGTCAGCACAAGATACAGGTCATAACGACCTTGCTGATAAAACAGTTTGCAGTAAAGAAGCTGGTCAAAACCCACAAAAACCTAGATGGGCGTGAGAGTGACCTCTGGTCATCCTCACTGCCACACTCCCACCAGCGTCGTGACAGTTTACAAATGCCACAGCTATGTCAGGAAGTTACCCTATATGGTCTAAAAAGGGTAGGCATGAATAATCCACCCCTTGTTTAGCATATCATCAAGAAATAACCATAAAAATATGCAACCAGCAGCCCTTGGGGCTGTTCTGTCTATGTTGTAGTCATTCTTTTTTTTTTTTTTTTTTTTTTTTTTTGAGACGGAGTCTCGCTCTGCTGCCCAGGCTGGAGTGCTGTGGCCGGATCTCAGCTCACTGCAAGCTCCGCCTCCCGGGTTCACGCCATTCTCCTGCCTCAGCCTCCCGAGTAGCTGGGACTACAGGTGACTGCCACCTCACCCGGCTAATGTTTTGTATTTTTTCGTAGAGACGGGGGTGTCACTGTGTTAGCCAGGATGGTCTCGATCTCCTGACCTCGTGATCCGCCCGCCTCGGCCTCCCAAAGTGCTGGGATTACAGGCTTGAGCCACCGCGCCCGGCCTGGAGTAGTCATTCTTTATTCCTTTCCTTTCCTAATAAACTTGATTTCACTTTACGGACTCGCCCTGAATTCTTTCTTGTGTGAGATCCAAGAACCCCCTCCTGGGGTCTGGATCGGGACCCCTTTCCTGTAACACTTACAGCTCTGTACACCTTGAGGGTCTTGGAGGGAGGGTGGAGACAGCCCAGGGCTGAGGGCACCCCCTCCGTCAGGGGTAAGGGTGATGCCTGAAGCCTCAGTCTCTGCCCCACCCACCAAGGCAGAAGGCTGGCCCCTAAGGAGGAGTGATGCCCCGGGGTCCTAAAGGAGCAGCAGGCGCTCCTTAGAGTGGTGGGAGGTGGAGGTTGGTTGGGGTCAGGGTGGGAAGTGGGTGCCTGGCTGGGTGAGCATCCCCAGATCTGTGGGACTGGCTCCTGCAGACCTCTGTGGCCCCTGCTTCATTACCCTGACCTGCCCCTGTGCTGAGAGAGGACGGATGAGAGGGTGGGGCCAGAGGCTCTGCAAACTGTGAAGGGCTGTGCTCACCCCCTCCTTGAGGTTGTTCATACTCAGTTCAGCTGTGCTTCTTCCTGGGGAGAAAGTCTTCGGAAGCTCAGGGAAAAGGCAGATCAGGAATGCGGAAGTGCCTGGGGAGGGAGCCGCTCAGAAGATTATAGTCCACACTGTCAAAGCAATCCACACAGCAGTCCCCCGAGAGCAATCAAGGCTGGAGGAGGGGGTGCTACAGGCCCCTGAGACTGGGGAAGGGGAGGAGACATGTTGAAAGGGGACAAGAAGGGACTTTTGGGGGTTGCGGGCATCTCATTTGTTTGTTAAGCCATTTCCTTATCACACCAGCCCATAAGGTAGGTCATATTTCTATCATACCTGTTGGAAAAGGAAGGCTCAGAGAGGGTGAGCAACCTGCCAGGGTCACACAGCAGACCTGGCATTTGAACTCAGGGCTCTGACTCATGGAAATCCCTCCACAGCAACAGAAAAGATCACAGAGAGGCTGGGGCCAAAGTCAGATTCTGCCTAGCTCCCAGGTGGCCTATAGCCAGCCCTGCCATGATTTCTTCTAAGGCTGTTAGTCTTTGAAGAATAGCAAAGCCCAGGAGTGAGTTCATCTGCTACCACGAAGTGAGCTGTTTCTGAGACGCACTTCTGGGAGGTTTGACATCACTGTCACAGAAGGGACTGAGCAGAAACTGCTGCAACAAATACATCTTGTTTGAGAGTCAGCTGGGGCTGGGGCTGGGTGAGCTCGGAGGCCCTTCAGGTCTGGGGTTCCTTCATTCCAAGTCTCTTTCCTTTTACGGGCCTCAGTTTCCTCCTCATGAGAGGTGGAGCAGTGGTTTCCAAACATGACGTTGGAAGTGTGTTAAAATGCAGATTCCTGGGCTCGACTCTGAAGCTCTTCCAGCAGCCACCTTCCCAGGTGATCAGACCCTTGGGAAGGCATCACCTCAAACCCCTGCACCCTTCCTCCAGAGTTCTGGGATTAAGCTAAGTCCTGGGAAGGTAGGACGGGCCTAGGCCTCCCACCTCCCTTTGCTGTAGGGTCGGTCCTATCTCTGCTCCCTCAACCCCTAGTTCCTGTCCATGTCTTTTGAGACAGCTTTTCTGTCTCAGATCCTCTAGACCTGCTCTCAGGTCCTCACTTCCTGCCACCTGGGCAGCAGAGTATGTTTTCTTCAACAGCACCCTCCCTAAGAGACTCTTCAAATCATTTATTTGTCATGATGCATGATAGTTAAATGAAATAACAGAGGCAATGAAGTACCCACTCAGAGGCCGGCACCTGGTGCACCTTTGACAAGTGGCACTTTCATCTCGAGGACAGTTGGGAGAAGCTTGCATGGATGAGTGGGGACGTGGGTGTGCTGACATGCAGGCGCCGTCTGGCAGCAGGTTAGATTAGAGGTGGAGGGGGCACAGATGTATGGACAATTAAACTGGGACTCAGGGACGATCTGCCCCAGGACTGGGCAGGCGAGTGCTCTGGGAGGTGATGGTGTTGACCTGACCAGGGACCCATGCCCTTTCACCCCTTTGTTGTTGTTGTTGTTGTTTTGTTTAAGACGGAGTTTTGCTCTGTTGCCCAGGCTGAAGTGTAATGGCTCGATCTCGGCTCACTGCAACCTCTGCCTCCCAGGTTCAAGTGGTTTTCCTGCCTCAGCCTCCCGAGTAGCTGGGATTACAGGCGTGCACCACCAAGCCCAGCTAATTTTTGTATTTTTAATAGTGACAGGGTTTCACCATGTTGGTCAGGCTTGGTCTTGAACTCCTGACCTCAGATGATTCACCTGCCTTGGCCTCCTAAAGTGCTGGGATTACAGGTGTGAGCCACCGCGTCCGGCCTCTGTTTTTTTTTTTTTTTTTGAGACAGGGCCTCAAGCTTTGTTGCCCAGGCTGGAGTGCAGTGGTGTGATCATGGCTCACTGTAGCCTCAACCTCCTGGGATCAAGTGATCCTCCCACCTCAGCCTCCCAAGTAGCTGGTGATTTGTTTTTCTAAGACCACCAGAGTGGGCACAAAAGAACCAGCGAGTAGGCAAGGCTAAAAGCAAAACTGCAAATTTATTCTTTGGTCATCTAGCTTCAGGGACCGGAGCTGGGGGTGGGGGGGCAGAGTTTCTAATACAGTCCCGACAAGAGTGGGGGCTGAGAAAGCCCGCCCCCGGCGCATCTGCTGGGAGCGACTTTTCTAGGAGTGGAAGGGCAATAGGCGGGGCACGGGCATGTCG
>NW_022298723.1:11620-15546 GCF_002776525.5 Piliocolobus tephrosceles
TCTCGCACACACGGGAAGAGTTGGTGGTGAAGAAGAACCCGGAAGTGCACCATCCTGCCTCGGTTCGTCCAAACAGCTGGGACTATAAGTGTGCACCACCATGCCCAGTTACTTTTTTGATTTTTGTAGAGATGAGGTCTCCCTTTGTTGCCCAGGCTGTTCTCAAACTCCTGGGTGCAAGTGATCTTCCCACCCTCAGCCTCCCGAAGTTCTGGGATTACAGGCATGAGCCACCTTGCCTGGCCACCGTTTGTTCTTCTTCCAACTCATGGAGAAGACCATTCTAATACTTTAGCTCATCCCAATCACCACGTCATGGCTTTAGCAATGTTGGGAATCGGATGTACCCATGTCCGCTGTTATAATGTTGACGGTGGTAATAGGTACACATCTTGCGTACCTCTTTAACCACTCAAATACTTTACTTCATTGATTCCTGACAACAACCAAATGACACGGTGAGATGGTTAATTTTATGCATCACCTTGACTGGGCCAAGGGTGCCATATTTGGTGGAGTGTTACCTGGATGTGTCTCTGAGGGCATTGCTGAGTGAGGTCCGCATTTGAGCGGGTGGGCCGAGCGAGGCAGGTGGCCCTCCCTGATGGGCGTGGGCTGCATCCAGTCAGTTGAAGCCTATGTGGATCTCTTTTGAAGACCCAGATAGAACAAAAAATCTGGCATGAAAGGGCTCCTCCTGCCTGACTGCTGGAGCTGGGACACTGTCCTTTTCCTGCCTTTGAACTGAGACTACAACATCGATTCCTCTTGGGCCTGTAGCCTGCTGGCTTTCAGACTGGCACTTAGCGTTTGGAGATCCATAGGCTCTAACTCAGACCGGAGCTGTCTGTCGGCTTCCCTGGGTCTCTAGCTTGCTGACTGCCCATCTTGGGACTTAGTCTCCATAATTGCATGAACAACTCCTCAGAATAAATCTCTCTCTCTCTGTCCTATTGGTTCCGTTTCTCTGGAGAACCTTGACTAATACAAACAGATGAGTGCTATTGGCTCTATTTTGCAGATGAGGAAACTGAAGTTCAGAGAGGTCAGATGGTGGGGTGGGAAGTCACCCTCGGACTCAGTGCACACCCAACCTCCTGAGCCCTTGGCCACTGATATGGTTTGGCTGTGTCCCCACCCAAATCTCAACTTGAATTGTATCTCCCAGAATTCCCATGTGTTGTGGGAGGGACCTAGGAGGAGGTAATTGAATCATGGGGGCCAGTCTTTCCCGTGCTATTCTTGTGATAGTGAATAAGTCTCATGAGATCTGATGGGCTTATCAGGGGTTTCTGCTTTTGCTTCTTCCTCATTTTCTCTTGCCGCTGCCATGTAAGCAGTGCCTTTCACCTTACGGCATGATTCTGAGGCCTCCCCAGCCATGTGGAACTGTAAGTCCAATTAACCTCTTTTTCTTCCCAGTCTCGGGTATGTCTTTTTTTTTTTTTTTTTTTTTTTTTTGAGGCGGAGTCTCGCTCTGTCGCCCGGACTGGAGTGCAGTGGCCAGATCTCAGCTCACTGCAAGCTCCGCCTCCCGGGTTTACGCCATTCTCCTGCCTCAGCCTCCCGAGTAGCTGGGACTACAGGTGCCCGCCACCTCGCCCGGCTAGTTTTTGTATTTTTAGTAGAGACGGGGTTTCACAGTGTTAGCCAGGATGGTCTCGATCTCCTGACCTCGTGATCCACCCGTCTCGGCCTCCCAAAGTGCTGGGATTACAGGCTTGAGCCACCGCGCCCGGCCGGGTATGTCTTTATCAGCAGTGTGAAAACAGACCAATAGGCCAGGCGCAGTGGCTCATGCCTGTAATCCCAGCACTTTAGGAGGCTGAGGCAGGTGGATCATCTGAGGTCAGGAGTTCGAGACCAGCCTGGCCAACATGGTGAAACCCTGTCTCTACTAAAAATACAAACAATTAGCCAGGCACAGTGGTGGACGCCTGTAATCCCAGCTACTCGGAAGGCTGAGGCAGGAGAATCGCTTGAACCCAGGAGGCAGAGGTTGCAGTGAGCTGAGATTATGCCACTGCACTCTGGCCTGGGCAACAAGAGTGAAACTCCATCTCAAAAACAAACAAACAAAAAACAATGTACTGATCCAGACACTGTGCCCATGATCCTACCGGATGTGGGCCTGTGCAGCCTCTGCGATTTCCCGGGGAGGTGCCTGGGCCCTATTCCTTGACACATGAGGAGCAGATGCCAAGGGCCACAGTGAACGCTGTCACCCCTGAGGACCAGGGTCAGGAGCTGGGGAAGGAGGAAAGGACTCAAGGGCATCCCATCCTTGGTTTTCAGAGCAGCTGAGGCTCTGAGGGCATGGAGAGCTGTCTGCATTCTCATGTCTAGTGGGTGATGAGGCTGGACAGAGCTCAGATTCTGACTTCAAAGTCTGCTTGGCAGGTGAAGGGACCGAGGTATTAACACTGTGCTGAGTGATTTCATGCTACTGTCTCGTTTGTCTATATTGTACCTTGCGAAGTGCAGACGATTCTACCCCAGTTTGAAGAAAGAGTCTTGGAGAACTTAGGTGACTTGCCAAAGATCTCCAGGCTGGAAAGTTGTGCAGCTTGGAATCAGTCTGACAACAAATGATTTTAGGGCTCAGGTTTTTCTTCCACTCTTCACTCTTTCCAGTGGGCATCTTCTATTTGTTTCTAAACAAGGGAGGCAGGGAAGCCTTGTTAAAAGAAAATATCCAACAGTGATTTTGAGGAGGAAGTAGTATTTGACGCAAATGACTGGGTATACAAGGGTTAGCTTCGGGGCTGCTACAACAATATGGGTGGAAAAATATGTTATTTACTGATGGATTAGTCACCATTGCCTGCTGATTATATTGCCAATATTAGCCTTGTTTTGATTACTGCAAAGGCCAATAGCTGCCTCCTATGACATGCTGGTCCTACACATTGGTGGGGAATCTGTAAATGAGGGGGTGTCCCCGGGAGACCCCACAAACCTAGCTTGGCCCTGGTGGTGCCCCTTAAGATGTTGCAGTTACACAGTTGAAGGACGATGGCTGCTCCAGGGTTATCAGCTCAAATCATGTGTTTGAATTACGAGTCCCTACTCTTGTTAGAGGGACTCTCTGGAATGAAATGTGTTTGCATTTACAAGTCTTACAAGTTCTTCTGGGATCAAGTGTACTGGAATGGGATGCCTCTTGCATTTTGCATTAGGACTGAAATTCACTTAGTGACTACATAAGCAGAAAGGTGGTAAACTACGATGATTAAGAGCAAGCACTTAGGAGTCAGACCCACAAGAGAAAGCTGGCTCTTCCCCTCCCAGCACTCAGAATCCTGACAGTGCTTTGCTTGCTGAGGGCAGTGTCTGCAGGTGGCTGTAGAGTGAGCACAGGCTCTTTGTGGGCTCCACTCCTTTATGGCTTTCGCTCACTAAGTTTCAGCCCTACTCCCTCAGAAGAAGGATAATAACAATAGATAATGATGATAATAGTCTCCCCATAGGGTTATGGCAAACATGAAACACCTTGAATTGTGTGTAAAGTTCTTTGCAAACTGCACGGCATCTAGTAAGAATAATGCTGGTTAATATGATGATAACGCAGCCCACAAGACAAAATAGCCCCCAGGAGCATCCCTGTAATCCTCAGCACTGGGTCTGCTTGGCTTGCCGTAGCAAGGGGGAACACACCTGCTGAGGCTTCCAGGACGTGGCCTTGTGCTGGGCGAGTCTAAGGAGGAGCATTGGTCATTCTTGCAGCTGCAGCATGATCCTGCCTGGGTTTCTCTGTTCTGTTGGCTTCAGCTATGTCCCATTGGAAACCTTGTTTATCTCGTTTGCCTGCAGCATGGCTCATTATCTCTCCTCTCCTCTCCCCTCCCTTCCCCTCCCCCCCCCCCCCCTCCCCCCCCATCTCGCCTCTCCGATACCACGGGTCAGCAGCAGAGGTAGCTGACTTG
>NW_022298724.1:0-1367 GCF_002776525.5 Piliocolobus tephrosceles
TCTTCTGGCTTGTAGAGTTTCTGCCGAGAGATCTGCTGTCAGTCTGATGGGCTTCCCTTTGTGGGTAACCCGACCTTTCTCTCTGGCTGCCCTTAAGATTTTTTCCTTCATTTCAACTTTGGTGAATCTGGCAATTATGTGTCTTGGAGTTGCTCTTCTGGAGGAGTATCTTTGTGGCGTTCTCTGTATTTCCTGAATTTGAATGTTGGCCTGCCCTGCTAGGTTGGGGAAGTTCTCCTGGATGATATCCTGTAGAGTGTTTTCCAATTTGGTTCCATTTTCCCCCTCACTTTCAGGCACCCCAATCAGACGTAGATTTGGTCTTTTGACATAATCCCATACTTCTTGCAGGCTTTGTTCATTTCTTTTTCTTCTTTTTTCTTTTGGTTTCTCTTCTCGCTTCATTTCATTCATTTGATCCTCAATCGCTGATACTCTTTCTTCCAGTTGATCGAGTCGGTTACTGAAGCTTGTGCATTTGTCATGTATTTCTCGTGACATGGTTTTCATCTCTGTCATTTCGTTTATGACCTTCTCTGCATTAATTAGTCTAGCTGTCAATTCTTCCACTTTTTTTTCAAGATTTTTAGTTTCTTTGCGCTGGGTACGTAATTCCTCCTTTAGCTCTGAGAGGTTTGATGGACTGAAGCCTTCTTCTCTCATCTCATCAAAATCATTCTCTGACCAGCTTTGATCCGTTGCTGGCGATGGGCTGTGCTCCTTTGCAGGAGGAGATGCGCTCTTATTTTTTGAATTTCCAGCTTTTCTGCCCTGCTTTTTCCCCATCTTTGTGGTTTTATCTGTCACTGGTCTTTGATGATGGTGACGTACTGATGGGGTTTTGATTTAGGTGTCCTTCCTGTTTGATAGGTTTCCTTCTGACTGTCAGGACCCTCAGCTATAGGTCTGTTGGAGATTGCTTGAGGTCCACTCCAGACCCTGTTTGCCTGGGTATCAGCAGCAGAGGTTGCAGAAGATAGAATATTGCTGAACAGCGAGTGCACCTGTCTGATTCTTGCTTTGGAAGCTTCCTCTCAGGGGTGTACTCCACCCTGTGAGGTGTGGGGTGTCAGACTGCCCCTAGTGGGGGATGTCTCCCAGTTAGGCTACTCAGGGGTCAGTGACTCACTTGAGCAGGCAGACTGCCCCTTCTCAGATCTCAACCTCCGTGTTGGGAGATCCCCTGCTCTCTTCAAAGCTGTCAGACAGAGTCGTTCGCGTTTCACAGGCTCTACTCCTTTAGCTGAGCCCTGTCCCCAGAGGCGCAGTCTGCAGAGACAGGCAGGTTTCCTTGAGCTGCTGTGAGCTCCACCCAGTTCGAGCTTCCCAGCGGCTTTAGTTACCTACTTAAGCCTCAGCGATGGCGG
>NW_022298725.1:0-585 GCF_002776525.5 Piliocolobus tephrosceles
AGTCAAGACCCATCAGTCTGCTGTATTCAGGAGACCCATCTCACATGCAGAGACATACATAGGCTCAAAATAAAGGGATGGAGGAAGATCTACCAAGCAAATGGAGAACAAAAAAAAGCAGGGGTTGCAATCCTAGTCTCTGATAAAACAGACTTTAAACCATCAAAGATCAAAAGAGACAAAGAAGGCCATTACATAATGGTAAAGGGATCAATCCAACAGGAAGAGCTAACTATCCTAAATATATATGCACCTAATACAGGAGCACCCAGATTCATAAAGCAAGTCCTTAGAGACTTACAAAGAGACTTAGACTCCCATACAATAATAATGGGAGACTTCAACACTCCACTGTCAACATTAGACAGATCAACGAGACAGAAAGTTAACAAGGATATCCAGGAATTGAACTCATCTCTGCACCAAGCGGACCTAATAGACATCTATAGAACTCTCCACCCCAAGTCAACAGAATATACATTCTTCTCAGCACCACATCACACTTATTCCAAAATTGACCACATAATTGGAAGTAAAGCACTCCTCAGCAAATGTACAAGAACAGAAATTATAACAAACTGTCTG
>NW_022298725.1:685-1448 GCF_002776525.5 Piliocolobus tephrosceles
TCAATCAAAACCGCTCAACTACATGGAAACTGAACAACCTGCTCCTGAATGACTACTGGGTACATAACGAAATGAAAGCAGAAATAAAGATGTTCTTTGAATCCAATGAGAACAAAGATACAACATACCAGAATCTCTGGGACACATTTAAAGCAGTGTGTAGAGGGAAATTTATAGCACTAAGTGCCCACAAGAGAAAGCAGGAAAGATCTAAAATTGACACTCTAACATCACAATTAAAAGAACTAGAGAGGCAAGAGCAAACACATTCAAAAGCTAGCAGAAGGCAAGAAATAACTAAGATCAGAGCAGAACTGAAGGAGATAGAGACACAAAAAACCCTCCAAAAAATCAATGAATCCAGGAGTTGGTTTTTTGAAAAGATCAACAAAATTGACAGACCGCTAGCAAGGCTAATAAAGAAGAAAAGAGAGAGGAATCAAATAGACGCAATAAAAAATGATAAAGGGGATATCACCACCGACCCCACAGAAATACAAACTACCATCAGAGAATACTATAAACACCTCTACGCAAATCAACTAGAAAATCTAGAAGAAATGGATAATTTCCTGGACACTTACACTCTTCCAAGACTAAACCAGGAAGAAGTTGAATCCCTGAATCGACCAATAGCAGCCTCTGTAATTGAGGCAACAATTAATAGCCTACCCACCAAAAAAAGCCCAGGACCAGATGGATTCACAGCTGAATTCTACCAGAGGTACAAGGAGGAGCTGGTACCATTCCTTCTGAAACTATT
>NW_022298725.1:1548-2029 GCF_002776525.5 Piliocolobus tephrosceles
ATGGATAATTTCCTGGACGCGTACACTCTTCCAAGACTAAACCAGGAAGAAGTTGAATCCCTGAATAGACCAATAGCAGCCTCTGAAATTGAGGCAACAATTAATAGCCTGCCCACCAAAAAAAGCCCAGGACCAGATGGATTCACAGCTGAATTCTACCAGAGGTACAAGGAGGAGCTGGTACCATTCCTTCTGAAACTATTCCAATCAATAGAAAAAGAGGGAATCCTCCCTAACTCATTTTATGAGGCCAACATCATCCTGATACCAAAGCCTGGCAGAGACACAACAAAAAAAGAGAATTTTAGACCAATCTCCCTGATGAACATCGATGCAAAAATCCTCAATAAAATACTGGCAAACCGGATTCAGCAGCACATCAAAAAGCTTATCCACCATGATCAAGTGGGCTTCATCCCTGGGATGCAAGGCTGGTTCAACATTCGCAAATCAATCAACGTAATCCAGCATATAAACAGAA
>NW_022298725.1:2129-2620 GCF_002776525.5 Piliocolobus tephrosceles
CAAGGCTGGTTCAACATTCGCAAATCAATCAACGTAATCCAGCATATCAACAGAACCAAAGACAAGAACCACATGATTATCTCAATAGATGCAGAAAAGGCTTTTGACAAAATTCAACAGCCCTTCATGCTAAAAACGCTCAACAAATTCGGTATTGATGGAACGTACCTCAAAATAATAAGAGCTATTTATGACAAACCCACAGCTAATATCATACTGAATGGGCAAAAACTGGAAAAATTCCCTTTGAAAACTGGCACAAGACAGGGATGCCCTCTCTCACCACTCCTATTCAACATAGTGTTGGAAGTTCTGGCTAGGGCAATCAGGCAAGAGAAAGAAATCAAGGGTATTCAGTTAGGAAAAGAGGAAGTCAAATTGTCCCTGTTTGCAGATGACATGATTGTGTATTTAGAAAACCCCATCGTCTCAGCCCAAAATCTTCTTAAGCTGATAAGCAACTTCAGCAAAGTCTCAGGATACAAAATTAA
>NW_022298727.1:0-1835 GCF_002776525.5 Piliocolobus tephrosceles
TGTTGAACCAGCCTTGCATCCCAGGGATGAAGCCCACTTGATCATGGTGGATAAGCTTTTTGATGTGCTGCTGAATCCGGTTTGCCAGTATTTTATTGAGGATTTTTGCATCGATGTTCATCAGGGAGATTGGTCTAAAATTCTCTTTTTTTGTTGTGTCTCTGCCAGGCTTTGGTATCAGGATGATGTTGGCCTCATAAAATGAGTTAGGGAGGATTCCCTCTTTTTCTATTGATTGGAATAGTAGAGGTTTGCTAACACTGTTTTCTTGGAATCTGCAATGGGATATTTCAGAGTGCATTGAATATTAAGGTGAAAACGGAAATATCCTCAGACAAAAAAGAAATAAACTTTCTGAGAAACTACTTTGGGATTTGTGAATTTATTTCACAGAGTTACACGATTATTTTCATGATCAGTTTTATTTCTTTGTTTCTGTGGAAATTGAGAAAGGATATTTTTTTATCGCATTGAAGTTTATGGTGACAAAGGAAATATCCTCATATAAAAACAAGAAGTTCCCCTTCCCGAGTCCAAGTGAGCCCATTGTTCAGTTCCCACCTATGAGTGAGAACATGCGGTGTTTGGTTTCCTCTTCTTGTGATAGTTTGCTAAGAATGATGGTTTCCAGCTGCATCCATGTCCCTACAAAGGACGCAAACTCATCCTTTTTTATGGCTGCATAGTATTCCATGGTGTATATGTGCCACATTTTCTTAATCCAGTCTGTCACTGATAGACATTTGGGTTGATTCCAAGTCTTTGCTGTTGTGAATAGTACCGCAATAAACATACGTGTGCATGTGTCTTTGTAGTAGCATAATTTATAATCCTTTGGGTATATACCCAGTAGTGGGATGGCTGGGTCATATGGTACATCTAGTTCTAGATCCTTGAGGAATCGCCATACTGTTTTCCATAATGGTTGAACTAGTTTACAATCCCAGCAACAGTGTAAAAGTGTTCCTATTTCTCCACATCCTCTCCAACACCTATTGTTTCCTGATTTTTTAATGATTGCCATTCTAACTGGTGTGAGATGGTATCTCATTGTGGTTTTGATTTGCATTTCTCTGGTGGCCAGTGATGATGAGCATTTTTTCATGTGTCTGTTGGCTGTATGAATGCCTTCTGGCCTATCATGGGGAGGGGGGAGGGGGGAGGGATTGCATTGGGGAGTTATACCTGATATAAATGATGAATTGATGGGTGCTGACGAGTTGATGGGTGCAGCACACCAACATGGCACATGTATACATATGTAACCTGCACGTTATGCACATGTACCCTAGAACTTAAAGTATAATAAAATAAATAAGTAAATAAAATAAAATAAAATAAAATAAAAATAAAAACAAGAAAGAAGCTTTCTGAGAAAGATCTTTGATGTGTGAATTCATCTCAGAGAGTTACACCTTTCTTTTCATGGAGCAGTTTGCTAATTCTGTTTTCATGGAATGTGCAAAGGTGTATTTCGGAGTGCATTGAGGCTTATGGTGAAAAAGGAAATATCCTCAGATAATAACTAGAAGGAAGCATTCTGAGAAACTGCTTTGTGATGTGTGAATTCTTCTCACAGAGTTACGCTGTTCTTTGCATTTAGCAGCCTGCTAAAACTGTTTTCTTGGAATTTGCAATGGGATATTTTAGAGCATTGAATTTTATGGTGACAAAGGATAAATCTTCATATAAAATCTAGTAAGAAGCTTTCTGAGAAATTGCTTTGAGATGTATTAATTCACATCACTGAATTACACGATTCTTTCCAGAATCAATTTTGTGGCAATGTTTTTGGGTAAAGTGAGAGGGATATTTTGGATCACACTGAAGAATAT
>NW_022298728.1:0-1151 GCF_002776525.5 Piliocolobus tephrosceles
AAATGCTGTAACGCACTCCTCTGCTGTGATCACCTACTGTAGACTTGGCAGGAAAGTTAAAAGTGAGCTAGTAGAGCCAGAAAGTGTGAGGTAGATAATTAAAAGATTATAGTTAAATTCCCTTCCGGACAATTTGAAAACTTGTATGTGAGTTTAATTCTCCTGAGGAATTTATCTCTTCGTACCATCATTTAGTTTTGCTTTTAATTTTTTTCCCCATCGTTTAACAGGCTATGTAATTTTTTGTTGCTGCAAGTCAAGCATAATGTACATGGTAATAAGAACTGAGGTAAGCAAACATTTTGTATGATTATTTATGCTAGTCTGGCTAGGAGTTGGGCTATGTTTAATATTTTATGTAGCTTTAGTTGCCAGAGCCTCAAACTCTTCTGATTATTTTTTATTATTATTTTAATCTTGGCCACTCACTTTGGCCTCCCTAAGAACTTCACCTTTGTGGAGGCTGAAGCAACTTCCTCTCGGACGCACATCCATCATGCTGACTTCTGATTCACACCAGTTCTGGGAATGCATCTAAGATTTCTACTTTCACATACCCGGAAATTCTGCCCTTAGGTCAAAACAACTTTGATGTTATTGTAAACATTTACTGACTATAAATCCTGCCCTTAGGCAGTTTCCATATGGTATATACACCCTATGTCTGCGGACAGGGATTCACCGTCTTGTCCCTTGGCTGCTCAAGACATGGCTTCTGTTTGTAAGTCCCTACAATTAACGAATGTTTCTTTCTGTGAAACTGTGTTTGTCAGCCTCTTTATTCTTCCCCTTAGCGTCCTAGGCCTTTGCGGGTAGGTTTGCATAGACCTGCTCACTGCAGAAAAATTTCCGAGTCTATGTCTTGCAGCACATTTAACTGTAATTCGATATTTTTACACCAGACCCCTAATGATGTGAAGGTAATATGTGTATGGGTGAGGGCGTGAAGCATTCTATAATCTCATTATTAAATCTCAGTCTTTCTGTGGGCCTGTATTTTAGGAATGCAATCTTCACCAGTGGTATAGTCCTCCTTCACATCCCCTGCAAAAAAAAAAAAAAAAAAAAAAAAAAGCACCCCACCTTCCCCCTTGCCCTCATTTGATGAGATAGAAAAGCAGTAGGAGGCTGGCATGGGAAGAAATGACTTT
>NW_022298731.1:0-1350 GCF_002776525.5 Piliocolobus tephrosceles
TGAACAGTTAGCCCCACATCTGTTAGTAATTAACGATTGGACTAGAACAAAAAAAAAAAAAAAAAAAACATATACAACTATGAACAGGATAATACATCAAGTTTTTTACAACAAAAAAAAAAAAAAAAAACATAATAAAAGTGGGATAGAAAAAAAAACAATTATTTAATCATATATATTCTTTTTTTTTTTTTTTCTCTACTCTGTCTTGTTTTGTTTTGTTTTGTTTTGTTTCGTTTTGTTTTGTTTCGTTTTGTTTTGTGGTTATACTTGTTTAACCTGCTCTTTTTTTTTTTTTTTTTTTCTTTTTGTAAAACGTTTAAATACATTTTTTTATCGTGTCTCTTTTTGTTTTTTTGTATTTTTCTCGAACCAAGTTGCAAAACTTATGACTTGTTTTGATTAAAGAATGTTGCTCATTTGAATAAAGGTGCACATACTAACAAGAATATAATTTTAAATCTATATATTGTAAAAAATGGTAAGAAAATATATATTTTATTCCTGAGCACTTTTTGATGACAATTAAGGGAAAAAAATGCAAGCAAAAGAGGGTGACAAAATGTTTTATAAAAAATAAAATTCAGAAAAATAACGCATTAAAAAAGAAGTACATAAAGATAAGGTGTAAAATAAAAAGAAAAATAAAAAATGATAAAAATGTTTTATATAATGGCAATATGTGTGATAAGGATGGTTATTATAATAACATTTTAAATAACATAAAAAACAATAAAAAAGTGGAAAATGAATTGGAAAAAAGGGATTTACATTCATGTGAGGAAGGGGATGGTGATGCACAAACAAAATACGACATAAAAACAAACAAGAATAAAAGTAAATACGAACATACTCAAAGAAATAATAATACAAAAAAATGAAAATGATTATAATTACAAAACTAATGATAATGATGTGACATACAAATATGTTGAAGAAATAAAAAAGAAAACACCTCGTACTGGAAGCTCAGGGACCTGATCAGAATGATGCAGTGACGAGTGTGTCCATACATATGTGCATTAAGTTTATCCATTAGTGCATCATTAAAATAAAGAGACAAGAAACTGTTTATAGTAAAAAGAATTTACATATTAAAAAAAAAACCAAAAAATTAATGGTAATCATATAGATGAAAAAAAATATATATCCCAAATTTTTTTAAACCAAATGTATTGAAAAATAAATACTTTGATATCACTACATTAATTGAGACTAGTAGAAAAAAAAATGTTATCAGTAAAAATATCAAGTCCCTATAAAATTGGGAAGGACGCAAATGATTCTTATAACATTGATTCTACTGTTGTTATTGATACAAATTTAAATAAAAAAAAAAAAAAAAAAAAA
>NW_022298735.1:0-1684 GCF_002776525.5 Piliocolobus tephrosceles
TTTTTTTTTTTTTTTTTTTTTTTTTTTTTTTTTTTTTTTTTTTTTTGCAGAAATGGGGTCTCCCAACGTTGTGGAAGCTGGTCTTGAACTCCTGGGCTCAAGCAGTCCTCCCACCTTGACCTTCCAAAGTGCTGGGATACACAGACATGAGCCACTGCACTGGGCTTCTTTTTATTTTCTTATTGCATTGGCAAAATAGCAAGAGGGCCATCTTTATTTTGTTCTTGACTTTACCAAATACGGTTTTCATATTTAATTATTACGGAGTTTCTGTAGGATTGTGGAAATTGCCCCTTATCCCACCAGTATCAGGCAGCTAGGGGCTGTTGTAGCCAATTACCATGAACTGGAAGGCTCCAAACAATGCTAATTTATTATCTCACAGTCCTGGAGGCCAGAAGTCTGAAATCAAGATGTCAGCAGGGCCATGTTCCATCTGAACCATGTAGGGGAGAATCCTTCCCTGCCTCTCCCTAGATTCTGGTGATTGCCTGTTGGGAGCTGAAAAGGCCAAAGGGATCGTGACCAACTCAGCATTTCACTGGAAGATATATGATCAAACAGCAAACTGTTTAGCATGAACGCAGGATGTGGGCAAACTCACGACTGCACCTACTACCAGAAGGTTTGCTGAGGGCAATCACTCCCTGGCACCATGCTCATTAAGGTTATCTACTGGGACATCTAGAGCCTATTGCTCGAAGAATGCAGTCTTGCAAACCTGCTGTAAATCAAGCTGCTCACTGACAACCACCCTTGCCCCCATCTCCTTTACCCAGTAAAATGCGAAGGGCTCTAAAGCTCAAGGCCCTTGTTCACTAGAAGCAAGGAGCCCCCGACCCCTTCTTCCAAATATACTCTTTTGTCTCTATATTTATTCCTGCATTTGTCATGCTTTGTTCAGTACAACAGGGATAGAATCCATGGCAAAGTGGCGACCCAGAACAGGGACTTGAGGACCTTGCAAAGTGGTATCTGAACACAGGGACCTGAGGACATGAACGAAGAAGGTCGGCTGGAGCAGAGGAACTGAAAATGACAAGATGAACAGGGACGCTGGGAAGAGTCTCCCAGCAGCGGGTTTAGGGTCAGTGCCCTAAAGGGGTACTGGGAGCGATATAAGGTCAGTGCTCTAAAGCAGTACTGGGAACAGGAAGTTTTCTGAATCAGGGTAACATGGGGCAGAATTTGTCTGTTGAAGAAAAACATTATGTGCAGTTGCTTAAAGTTCTGTTGAGACAGTCTGGAGCTCAGGTTAATTTACAGACACTAACTAACCTCCTGCAGAAGGCACAAAATGTTATTACACATCACCCATGGTTTCCACAGGCAGGCACCCTTGATGTGGAAAACTGGGACAGAGCAGGAGAAGGATTAAAACAGGTTCATCAAAAAGGTCTTAAAGTTGATTCTTCTGAGGCCGGGCACGATGACTCAAGCCTGTAATCCCAGCACTTTGGGAGGCCAAGACGGGCGGATCACGAGGTCAGGAGATCAAGACCATCCTGGCTAACACGGTGAAACCCCGTCTCTACTAAAAATACAAAAAACTAGCCGGGCGAGGTGGCGGGCGCCTGTAGTCCCAGCTACTTGGGAGGCTGAGGCAGGAGAATGGTGTAAACCCGGGAGGCGGAGCTTGCAGTGAGCTGAGACCCGGCCACTGCACTCCAGCCTGGGGGACAGA
>NW_022298738.1:0-1214 GCF_002776525.5 Piliocolobus tephrosceles
TGTAGGTTGCCTGTTCACTCTGATGGTAGTTTCTTTTGCTGTGCAGAAGCTCTTTAGTTTAATGAGTTCCCATTTGTCAATTTTGGCTTTTGCTGCCGTTGCTTTTGGTGTTTTAGACATGAAGTCCTTGCCCATGCCTATGTCCTGAATGGTACTACCTAGATTTTCTTCTAGGGTTTTTATGGTATTAGGTCTAACATTTAAGTCTCTAATCCATCTTGAATTAATCTTCGTATAAGGAGTAAGGAAAGGATCCAGTTTCAGCTTTCTACTTATGGGTAGCCAATTTTCCCAGCACCATTTATGAAATAGGGAATCCTTTACCCATTTCTTGTTTTTGTCAGGTTTGTCAAAGATCAGATGGCTGTAGATGTGTGGCATTATTTCTGAGGACTCCGTTCTGTTCCATGGGTCTATATCTCTGTTTTGGTACCAGTACCATGCTGTTTTGTTTACTGTAGCCTTGTAGTATAGTTTGAAGTCAGGTAGCGTGACGCCTCCGGCTTTGTCCTTTTGACTTAGGATTGTCTTGGCAATGGGGGCTCTTTTTTGGTTCCATATGAACTTTAAAGCAGTTTTTTCCAATTCAGTGAAGAAACTCATTGGTAGCTTGATGGGGATGGCATTGAATCTATAAATAACCTTGGGCAGTATGGCCATTTTCACGATATTGATTCTTCCTATCCATGAGCATGCTATGTTCTTCCATTTGTTTGTGTCCTCTTTGATTTCACTGAGCAGTGGTTTGTAGTTCTCCTTGAAGAGGTCCTTTACATCCCTTGTAAGTTGGATTCCTAGGTATTTTATTCTCTTTGAAGCAATTGTGAATGGAAGTTCATTCCTGATTTGGCTCTCTGCTTGTCTGTTACTGGTGTATAAGAATGCTTGTGATTTTTGCACATTAATTTTGTATCCTGAGACTTTGCTGAAGTTGCTTATCAGCTTAAGAAGATTTTGGGCTGAGACGATGGGGTTTTCTAAATATACAATCATGTCATCTGCAAACAGGGACAGTTTGACTTCTTCTTTTCCTAACTGAATACCCTTGATTTCTTTCTCTTGCCTGATTGCCCTAGCCAGAACTTCCAACACTATGTTGAATAGGAGTGGTGAGAGAGGGCATCCCTGTCTTGTGCCAGTTTTCAAAGGGAACTTTTCCAGTTTTTGCCCATTCAGTATGATATTAGCTGTGGGTTTGTCATAAATAGCTCTTA
>NW_022298739.1:0-1965 GCF_002776525.5 Piliocolobus tephrosceles
TCTTTGCGTGTGCGTGTGTGCATCTGTGTCTGTGCATTTCCATGTGCTTGTAGGGGGTGCAGCTGGTAGTGAGTGGCAGGCTGAGCCAGGACACACTTAATCCACCCTATTCCAGGGCTCACTCTCACGTGTAGACTAAAGGGGACCTCATTTTAGAGGCAAGCAGCTAGGATGCCCATTTACCCTGCCTCTCCGCCAGCCTTCCAGGCCCCATCCAGCCCAGCTTTCTCTCCCACTCCTCTGGGCCCTGGGTCCAGAGCCTCCTATACAAGGAGGAGGGTGTGGCCTTGGAAAGACAGTCGCCCCTGGGGAATTTCGAGGGGGCCTCCCTGTGGGAAGCTGGCCTGGGCTGACAACATAGTTACGATGAGGCCCAGAGGTCTGTGCTCGAGAAGGAGGTGGAGGAGGCCTCTGCCCCTCGACCCCAACCATGGACTTTGGCCTCTCAGGTACTACTTGGCCCTTTCCTTTCTCCGGGGCAGGCGCAGTGGGCGGCAGGGTTGACAGAGATAAAGGCCCACTTCTGGGAGGCCCGTCCCCTGGGTCGACGGCGAGCCCACGAGCGGTGAGCAGCGTCCCTCTGGGCCTGACACCTGGCAGCTCCCTGTCTGGCTGGGACTTGGGAGGCCACAGGCACCGCTTCTGACCACCAGGTGTCACCAGCACTGGGCGGGGGCTTCCCGGACAGCCTCAGGCCTGTGGGGAGGGATATGGGGCGGGGTCTTAGGGCTGCTCCAGCTCCTCATGCTGTTCTAAGGGCAAGATCTCGGTCCCTGGACTGGAGCGCCCTGGCCCCTCAGCCCATAAGGAGTACTGACGCGGTGCCAGTGTGATGCTGAGGAGGGGCGGATGCCTGCTGGGCAGAGGGGTGGAGACACCCCAGGTCTGAGTCTGCCAGTCCCAGCTCTCCACCCCTGCAGGGCTGGGGGCAGAGAGAGTACAGCACCTCCCCTTGAGACAGACCTGACCCAGCAAGGTCTCAACCTGGCTGGCTGGGGCCCCGCCCCACTGCACCTGCCGTGAGCTGGGGTTCCACTGTCTGTGAAGCGGATGGTAAGACACAGGTCCCACCCCACCCTTCCTGGGTGATGTGAAGATTCAAGGTGTCTCGGGACTCCAGGAAGGAGTTGTTCAGTGCAGACTGGCACCCTGGGCAGGCTTCCTGGAGGAGGCACGGGGATTTGGGTTGGATCTTGCAATGTGGATTCAATGTGAGGATGATGCCATCCTCCAAAATGTCCTCTTCCTTTTTCTTTCTTAAATGCAACCTGACACTTGAGTGTCAAGACTCAGTTTGGTGTCACCTCCTCCAGGAGGGCCCCCCTGACTACAATCCCCCTTCTTTACCCAGAGGCCACCATTGCCCGCTCATGTGTCAGCCTCCCAGGCTGAGACTGAGTTCTTGAGGGTGGGGCCTGGCCAGCTTGGGAGCTGCGTTGTATCTGTGAACCTTGCTGGTTTCTCCAGCCGCGTGCAGAGCTCCAGGGAGGCCACTGGGCCATTCCGAAGGAAGGCTGCAACCCAGGCCCCTGGGGTCTGGGTGGAGATCCTACTCCAAGGGGGCTAGAAACACCCCGAGCCCTGCTCCTCCCCACCGACCTTCAGGTCGTAGAAGATGATGTCACCGAGCACCAGGTACACCTTCACGTAGTAGAGGGTCTCCTCGTCAAACTCCAGCGGCGAGTTGCAGAGCTACAGGGCCTTGAGGGAGAAGTGCTCGGCTAGCTTGCCATTGCCCAGCAAGTGGTACAGAGAGGCCAGCCTGTGGAAGGCCACGTGCTTATTCAACTGGTCCCCTGGGGTGCAGGCCAAAGGGGCAGGTGTGAGGACGTGGCTCCCTGGGGCAGTCAGGGCACAGGCCCCGCATGAGCAGGTGTGCAGAGTCCGGGCAGCACCTGGCTTGCCTCCAGGCACCTGTGGTCACCTGGGCAGCTCTGGCCAGTCCCTTCCGGGTTCCCAGACTCA
>NW_022298740.1:0-1283 GCF_002776525.5 Piliocolobus tephrosceles
TGGGTGCAGTGGCTCACACCTGTAATGCCAGCACTTTGGGAGGCAGAGGCGGGAGGATTGCTTGAGGCCAGCAGTTCTAGACCAGCCTAGGTGACACAACAAGACTCTACAAGTCTCTACAAAAAATTAAAAGAATTAGCCAGCATTGTGGTGTGTGCCTGTAGCCCTAGCTACCCTGGAGGCTGAGGTGGGAGGATCACTTGAGCCCAGGCTGCAATGAGCTATGATCATGTCACTGCACTTCAGCCTGAGTGACAGAGAGATTTTATCACTAAAAATTGTTGTTATTATTTTTTGAGATGGAGTCTCGCTCTGTCGCCCAGGCTGGAGTGCAGTGGCACGATCTCAGCCCACTGCAACCTCCTCCTCCCAAGTTCAAGCAATTCTCCTGCCTCAGCCTCCTGAGTAGCTGGGATTACAGGCATGTGCCACCATGCCCAGCTAATTTTTGTATTTTTGGTAGAGACTGGGTTTCATCATGTTGGCCAGGCTGGTCTCAAACTCCTGACCTCAAGTGATCCACCCGCCTCGGCCTCCCAAAGTGCTGGGATTACAGGCATGAGCCACCACACCCGGCCTTATTTTTGTTTTTATTAAAAACTTTTTTAAGGTCAGGCACAGTGGCTCACACCTGTAATCCCAGCACTTTGGGAGGCCGAGGCAGGACGATCACCTGAGATCAGGAGTTTGAGACCAGCCTGAACAACATGATGAAACCCAGTCTCTACTAAAAATAAAAATATTAGCCCAGCATGGTGGTGGGCACCTGTAATCCCAGCTACTTGGGAAGCTGAGACAGAAGAATCGCTTGAACCCGGGGGGCAGTGGTTGCAGTGAGCCGAGATCGCACCACTGCACTCCAGCCTGGGCAACAGAGCAAGACTCTGTCTCAAAAAAAAAAAAAAAGTAAATAAATGGAGCCCCTTGGGCTCCATTAGGGACTTGGGCTTTACAATGCACTCTTCCCTCTATTCTGTCCTCTGTGATTATTTCCGTACTGAAGGTTAAGAAACCGAGGGTCAGAGGAAAGGAGTGACTAACCCAGGATGACACAATTATGAGGTTGTCAAAGCAGGGATTTAAATTCCCATCTTCTGAATTCATATCCAGGCATCCTCCCTCCTACCCCCAGGCCACGGCTCTAGGGCATGTCCAGTGCTCCTGTGATCGTCCTCAGCAGAGCATGTCTCATCCTCCGTCCTAGAGGGGTGGGGCCTAGGTCTTGTTTCTTTTCTGACTCTTCCTTAATCTCTCTGGGTCTCCATAGCCTCCCTTACTAAATG
>NW_022298741.1:0-3518 GCF_002776525.5 Piliocolobus tephrosceles
TAAGAATATGCTGAAAAGGAAAGACGCTCAGATAAAAACCAGAAGAAATCTTTCTGTAAAACTGCTCTTGGACACGTGAAGACCACTGGCACAGTTAAACTTCTGTTTTCATTGAGCAGTATTATAAAACTGTTTTTGTTTAGTCTGTGAAGTGATATTTGGGAGCACTTTGAGGTTTACGGTGAAAAAGGAAATATCTTCAAATAAACACTGGAGAGAAAATTTTCGAGGAGCTGCTTTGTGACGTGTGCATTCCACTCACAGAGTTATACTTTTCTTCTCATAAAGGATTGGGGAATCCCATTAGGAGAAAAATATACCAGGTAACATTAGGGAGTAAATGGATGGCTGTGGTTAAAATGGAAATATCCTCAGACAAAAACTGAAAAGAAGCTTTCTGTGAAACTGCGTTGTGATAGATATGTCTATTCATCTCACATAGATAAAACTTTCTTTCTATTACACAATTTTGCAACTGTGTCATGGACAGATTTGTGAAGGGAGATTCGGGAGCACATTCAGGCCTGTGGGGAAATAGGAGATATCTTCATATAAAAACTGGAGAGAACCTTTCTGAGAAACTGCTTTGTGATGTGTGCATTCCACCCAGTGAGTTATACTGCTTTTCTCACAAGGGAGTGTTTTAACACTGTTCCTGTAAATCTGAAAAAGTGATATTTTGCAGTGCATTGAAGACTGTGGCGAAAAGTGATATACCCAGAAATAAAACAAAGAAAGAAGCATTGCAAGAAACTGTTCTCTGACGAGTGCATTATTTCAGGGAGTTAAAGCTTACAGTACGTTTCCCAGATTGGAAACTCTGTCTTTTAGCAATCTGTGAAGGGATATTAAGTGGAGCCCGGAGGCTTGTGGAGAGAAAGGAAACGTCTTCCAATGAAAACTGGAGAGAATCTTTCAGAGCAATGGCTTTGTGATGTGTGTATTCATCTCATAGAGTTAAAAATTTCTTTGGATTGAGCAGTTTGAAATCACTGTTTCTGTGGAACCTGAGAAAGGACATTTGGGAACGTTCTTAAGAATATGCAGAAAAAGAAATACCCTCCGATGAAAACCAGAAGGAGACTTTCTGTGAAACTGCTCTAGGTCACGTGAAGTCCACTCACACAGTTAAGCTTCTGTATTCATTGAGCAGTATTCTAACACTGTTTTAGGTTAGTCAGCTAAGGGATGCTCCAGAGTGCTTAGAGGCTTACGGTGAAAGTGGAAATATCTTCAGATAGATCCTGGAGAGAAGATTTCTGAGGAACTGCTTTATGACGTCTGCATTCCACTCAGAGAATTATACATTTCTTCTCATAGAGGATTGGGGACTCTTGTTTTTAGAAAAAGATACCAGGGAACATTCGGGGGTATATGGATGGCTATGGTGAAAGAGGAAATATCCTCAGACAGAAACTGAAAAGAAGTTTTCTGTGAAACTGCTTTGTGATAGATATGTCTATTCATCTCACATAGATAAAACTTTCTTTCTATAATGCAGTTTTGAAACTGCGTCATGGATGGATTCGCGAACGGACATTTGGGAGCACATTCAGACGTATGGCGAAAAAGATGTCTTCAGATAAAAACTGCAGAGAAACTTTCTGAGAAACTGCTTTTTGATGTGTGCATTCCACACAGTGAGTTATACCTGTTTTCTCATAAGGCAGGGTTTGAACACTGTTCCTGTAAAACTGAAAAAGTAATATTTTGCAGCGAATTGAAGACTATGGCGAAGTTGTGAAATATTCTGAAATAAAACCAGGATAGAAGCGTTCCAAGAAACTCCTCTCTGATGTGGAAATTCACTTCAGAGAGTTAAAGCTTACACTATGTTGTCCAATTTGGAAACTCTGTCTTTGAGGAATCTCTGAAGGGATATTAACTGGTTCCCCTGGGCTTGTGGTGAGAAAGGAAATGTCTTCCGATTAAAACTGCAGAGAAGGTTTCGGAGCAACTGCTTTGTGATGTGTGTAATCATTTCATAGAGTTAAATCATTCTTTGGATTAAGCAGTTTGATATCAATGTTTCTGTGTAACCTGAGAAAGAACATTTGGGAACGCTCTTAAGAATGTGTTGAAAAAAAATACTCTCCAATAAAAAAGAGAAGGAATCACTCTGTGAAACTGCTCTAGGTCACATGAAGTCCACTCGCACATTTAAGCTTCTGTTTTCATTAAGCAGTATTCTAACATTCTTTTAGCTTGGTCAGCTAAGGGATACTAGGGAACGCTTTGAGGCTTACAGTGAAAGCGGAAATATCTAAAGACAGATACTGGAGAGGAGATATCTGAGGAGCAGCTTTGTCAAGTGTGCATTCCACTCACAGAATTATACTTTTCTTCTCATTGAGGATTGAGGAATTCCGTTTATAGAGAAAGCTATCAGGGGACATTCAGGACTATATGGACCGCTATGGTGAAAAAGGAAATATCCTCAGACAAAGAGTGGAAAGAAGATTTCTGTGAAACTGCTTTGTGATAGATATTGCTGTTCATCTCATGTAGATAAAACTTTCTTTCTATTACGCAGTGTTGAAACTGCATCATGGACGGATTTGCGAAGGGACATTTGGGAGCACATTCAGGCCTGTAGGGAAATAGGAAATATCTTCAGATAAAAACTGGAGAGAAGATTTCTGAGAAACTGCTTTGTGATGTGTGCATTCCACTCAGGGAGTTATACCTCTTTTCTCATAAGGTAGTGTTTGAACACTGTTGCTGTAAAACGGAAAAAGTGATATTTTGCAGCACATTGAAGAAAATGGCAAAAAGTGAAATATCCTGAAATAAAACCCAGAAAGAAGTGTTCCAAGAATCTGCTCTCTAACGTGTACATTAATTTCAGAGAGTTAAACCTTGCAACACACCACCCAGTTTGGAAACTCTGTCTTTGAGGAATCTATGAAGGGATGCTAAGTGGCGCCCAGAGTCTTGTGGTGAGAAAGGAAACGTCTTCCAATGAAAATTGGACAGAATCTTTTGGAGCAACTGCTTAGTGATGTGTGTATTGATGTCATAGAGTTAAATCATCCTTTGGATTTAACAGTTTGAAATCACTGTTTCTGTGGAATATGAGAAAGGACATTTCTGAACGCTCTTAAGAATATGCTGAGAAAGAAATACCCTCTGATAAAATACAGAAGGAAATCTTCTGTGAAACTGCTCTAGGTTATGTGAATTCCACTCGCACAGTTAAGCTTCTGTTTTCATTGAGCAGTATTCTAACACTGTTTTTGTTTAGTCTGCAAAGTGATATTCGGGAGCACTTTGAAGCTAATGGTGAAAAAGGAAATATATTCAGATAAAAACTGGAGAGAAGATATCCGAGGAGCTGCTTTGTGACGTGTGCATTCCACTCACAGAGTTATACTTTTCTTCTCATAAAGTGTTGGGGAATCCCGTTTGTAGAAAAAGCGACCATGGGACATTCAGGAGTATATGGACTGCTATGATGAAAAATAAAATATCCTCAGACAAAAACTGGAAAGAAGCTTTCTGTGAAACTGCTTTGTGAT
>NW_022298742.1:0-1482 GCF_002776525.5 Piliocolobus tephrosceles
AAAGGCTTTTGACAAAATTCAACAGCCCTTCATGCTAAAAACGCTCACTAAGTTTGATATTGATGGAACGTACCTCAAAATAATAAGAGCTATTTATGAGAAACCTACAGCTAATATCATACTGAATGGGCAAAAACTGGAAAAGTTCCCTTTGAAAACTGGCACAAGACAGGGATGCCCTCTCTCACCACTCCTATTCAACATAGTGTTGGAAGTTCTGGCTAGGGCAATCAGGCAAGAGAAAGAAATCAAGGGTATTCAGTTAGGAAAAGAAGAAGTCAAATTGTTCCTGTTTGCAGATGACATGATTGTGTATTTAGAAAACCCCATCGTCTCAGCCCAAAATCTTCTTAGGCTGATAAGCAACTTCAGCAAAGTCTCAGGATACAAAATTAATGTGCAAAAATCACAAGCATTCTTATACACCAGTAACAGACAAGCAGAGAGCCAAATCAGGAATGAACTTCCATTCACAATTGCTTCAAAGAGAATAAAATACCTAGGAATACAACTTACAAGGGATGTAAAGGACCTCTTCAAGGAGAACTACAAACCACTGCTCAGTGAAATAAAAGAGGACACAAACAAATGGAAGAACATACCATGCTCATGGATAGGAAGAATCAATATCGTGAAAATGGCCATACTGCCCAAGGTTATTTATAGATTCAATGCCATCTCCATCAAGCTACCAATGAGTTTCTTCACCGAATTGGAAAAAACTGCTTTAAAGTTCATATGGAACCAAAAAAGAGCCTGCATTGCCAAGACAATCCTAAGTCAAAAGGACAAAGCCGGAGGCATCACGCTACCTGACTTCAAACTATACTACAAGGCTACAGTAACCAAAACAGCATGGTACTGGTACCAAAACAGAGATATAGACCAACGGAACAGAACGGAGCCTTCAGAAATAATGCCACACATCTACAACCATCTGATCTTTGACAAACCTGAGAGAAACAAGAAATGGGGAAAGGATTCCCTATTTAATAAATGGTGCTGGGAAAATTGGCTAGCCATACGTAGAAAGCTGAAACTGGATCCTTTCCTTACTCCTTATACGAAGATTAATTCAAGATGGATTAGAGACTTAAAGGTTAGACCTAATACCATAAAAACCCTAGAAGAAAATCTAGGTAGTACCATTCAGGACATAGGCATGGGCAAGGACTTCATGTCTAAAACACCAAAAGCAATGGCAGCAAAAGCCAAAATTGACAAATGGGATCTAATTAAACTAAAGAGCTTCTGCACAGCAAAAGAAACTACCATCAGAGTGAACAGGCAACCTATAGAATGGGAGAAAATGTTTGCAATCTACTCATCTGACAAAGGGCTAATATCCAGAATATACAAAGAACTCAAACAAATATACAAGAAAAAAACAAACAACCCCATCTAAAAGTGGGCAAAGGATATGAACAGACATTTTTCAAAAGACGACATTCATACAGCCAACAGACACATGAAAAAATGCTC
>NW_022298744.1:0-1759 GCF_002776525.5 Piliocolobus tephrosceles
TAAAAGATGGTGAAGTTATAAAAGATGGTGAAGTTATAAAAGATGATGAAGTTATAAAAGATAGTGAAGTTATAAAAGATAGTGAAGTTATAAAAGATGGTGAAATTATAAAAAATGATGAAGTTATAAAAAATGATGAAGTTATAAAAAATGATGAAATTATAAAAAATGATGAAGTTATAAAAAATGGTGAATCAACAGAAGTAAATGAAACGACGGGGACGAGCGAAACAACAAATGATGATAATAAACTTTTAAAAAAAAAAAAAAAAAACATAAATAATAAAAATAAAGTTTTAGTAGAACCTTCAAAAGATTTAATGAGAGGGATAAAAGTAGATATTATATTACTTCCTAATAGTGAAAATTTAGAAGTTTTATTATGTTATAACTATAAATGTAATGCTATAGTATTTGAAAAATCATCATTTCTAAGGTATTTATTTATGAAGCATGTCATTAATATTGTAACGAGTAAAGAGGTGATCAAAAGTTTATGTAAAAAAGTAGGAATTACAAATATTCAATTTGATAATTCAATTATAATTGAATCTTCAGAATTTCTAAAGTACCTCGTTATTCAATTTGAATCAACAGTCACTAAAAATTTATTTATTGAACATGTCATACATACAGCAAAAAAAGAAATAGACCTAACAAAATTTAATCAATATAATAATGAACTTGATTTAATAGAAAGTAGTCGTCTAAAGAAAGCTGAGAAGTTTTACTTTGTCAATAATCTATTTTTATAATAGATGTGTATATTAAATCCATATGTGCATAATATATGTAGATACATGTGTTTTATTAATTTTTTTATTAAATAATTCTAGCTTTAAAAAAATAAAAAGTTACACAATAATTATACACACCCCTTAATTATATACCATATTTCTTTTAAATTTGTAAATATTTTTAAATATAAAAAAATACGAATAGTTATCTCATCGTTTGTCATTTGCTTGTTTTATTGATTTTTTTTTTTTTTTTTTGTTTCCTCTATTTTTTAAAACATTTTTAACATATTTATTTGTGACTTAATGTGATAAAAGTATTTATTTTATGCTTAGTATTATTAATTTTTTTTTTTTATTCTATTTTATGTATAATTAATTACTTGTATAGCTTTATTTATAGTTACACATAAAAACGAACATGTATATGTATATATAGGTGTATTTATTTGTGTTTGTATTAGTATTAGTATTTGTGTTTTTTTTGTTTTTTTTTTGTTTTTTTTTTCCCTTATTTTGCCCGCTTTATGTGTTTTGTTAATTTATTCATAATATAGCTTTGGTTTTGTTGATTTAATTTAATTTAATTTAATTTTCTTTTTTTTTTTTTTTTTTTTGTACTCATAACTTATTAATTTTTTCAATTTATTTTATTATGTCATTATTTATTTTTTTATTACAGTTTATACAATTTATATGTTGCTATACTTTTTAATAAAAAGATAAAAAAAACGAAAACAAAATAATTTCGTGTATAGCACATTAATTATAATAATAATATTATACGTTATAGCAGCAACAATAACAACAGTAGTAATAATAATGCGTGTTCACTGTTTAAGCGTATACCAATGAATGAAAAAATATGTTTTTCTTTAAAGAGTAATGACAATTTTAATAATTTTCTTACTTTTTTTACATGTAAATCATTCATTTATTATAAAAAAGGTAACACATAAAATAAATAAATAAATAAATAAATAAATGAATAAATAAATGAATAAATAAATGAATAAATAAAT
>NW_022298745.1:0-1436 GCF_002776525.5 Piliocolobus tephrosceles
CTCAGACAAAAACTGGAAAGAAGCTTTCTGTGAAACTGCTTTGTGATGGATATGTCTATTCATCTCACATAGGTAAAACTTTTTTCAAGTACTTAATTTTGAAACTGCATCATGGACGGATTCATGAAGGGACATTTCGGAGCACATTCACGCTGGTTGGGAAAAAGGAAATATCTTCAGATAAAAACTGGAGAGAAGCTTTCTGAGAAACTGCTTTGTGATGTGCGCATTCCACTCAGGGAGTTGTACCTGTTTTCTCATAAGGCAGTGTTTGAACACTCTTCCTGTAAAAAATGTAAAAGTGATATTTTCCAGTGCTTTGAAGACTATGGCAAAAAGTGAAATATCCTGAAATAAAACCCTGAAAGTGGTGTTCCAAGAAACTGCTCTCTGACATGCGCATTCATTTCAGAGACTTAAAGCTTACACTACACTGTCCAGTTTGGAAACTGTGTCTTTCAGGAATCTTTGAAGGGATATTCAGAGGTGCCCCAGGGCTTGTGGTGAGAAAGGAAATGACTTCTGATGAAAACTGGAGAGAAGCTATCAGAGCAACTGCTTTGTGATGTGTGTATTTATCTCATAGAGTTAAATCATTCTTTGGATTGAGCAGTTTGAAATCACTGTTTCTGTGGAACCTGAGAAAGAACATTTGGGAACGCTCTTAAGAATATGCTGAAAAAGAAATATCGTCTGATAAAAACCAGAAGGAAACTTTCTGTGAAACCACTTTAGGTCATATGAAGTCCACTTGCATAGTTAATCTTCTGTTTTCATTGAGCAGTATCCTAACACTGTTTTATGTGAGTCAACTAAGGGATACTCGGGAGTGTTTTGAGGCTAAAGGTGAAAATAAAAATATCTTTAGATACTGGTGAGCAGATTTCCAAGGAACTGCTTTGTGACGTGTGCATTCCACTCACAGAGTTAAACTTTTCTTCTCACAGGGGGTTGTGGAATCCCGTTGGGAGAAATAGGTACTAGGGGACATACAGGAGTATATTTACTGCTATAGTGGAAAAGGAAATATCCTCAGACAAAAACTGGAAAGAAGCTTTCTGCGAAACTGCTTTGTGATAGATATGTCTATTTATCTCACATAGATAAAACTGTCTTTCTATTACGCAATTTTGAAATTGCATCTGGGACAGATTCGCAAAGGGACATTTGGGAGCACATTCAGGCCAGTGGAGAAATAGGAGATATCTTCAGATAAAAACTGGAGAGGATTCCTAGGTATTTTCTAAACTATACTACAAGGCTACAGTAACCAAAACAGCATGGTACTGGTACCAAAACAGAGATATAGACCAATGGAACAGAACAGAGTCCTCAGAAATAATACCACACATCTACAGCCATCTGATCTTTGACAAACCTGAGAGAAAGAAGAAATGGGGAAAGGATTCCCTATTTAATAAATGGTGCTGGGAAAA
>NW_022298746.1:0-1119 GCF_002776525.5 Piliocolobus tephrosceles
GCCGATTGTTACTGTTGATAAATACTCACTGGGTCCTCACCACAAACTGAGTTTTTTAACGTCCTCACTTCTGCTGGGAGTCTCTAACCTCTGGAGGGTGTGTTGGCAAAGGAAAGAGAAATTGCAACATGGCAGAGTCTGGATTTGAATCCCAGAGTCCCCGTGTTAAGTCCGTGCAGCACTGGGAGAGTCACTTAATGAGCCTCCGCAGTGAAGTGCATCTCCTGGGCTGGTCTGGGGCTTCCATGGGAATGGGTGCTATGATTACCGTTAGCCAGTGGTGCAGGGGGTGGAAGAGGACCTAACAGGTGCCTTCAGCCCAGCTGTAAAAGGAATGACGTCTGTCCAGGCACGGTGGCTCACATCTGTCATCCCAGCACTTTGGGAGGCTGAGGCGGGCGGATCACTTGAGGTCAGGAGTTTGAGACCAGCCTGGCCAACATGGTGAAACCTCATCTTTACTAAAAATACAAAAATTAGCCGAGCTTGGTGGTGCACACCTGTAATCCTAGCTACTGGGGAAGCTGAGGCAGGATAATTGCTTGAACCCTGGAGGCGGAGGTTGCAGTGAGCCAAGATCACGCCACTGCACTCCAGCCTGGGCTACAGAGCGAGACCTCATCTCAAAAAATAAAAAAAGACTGCCTTTGACCAGGCACAGTGGCTCACACCTGTAATTTTAGCACTTTGCGAGGGAGGCAGAGGTGGGGGGATTGCTCGAGACTAAGAGTTCAAGACCAGTCTTGGCAACATATCAAGACCCTGTCTCTACAAAAAAATTTTTAAAAATTAGCCAGGTGTGGTGGAATGCCCTGAGAGTCTTAGCTACTTGGGAGGCTGAGGTTGGGAGGATCTTGTGAGCCCAGGAGTTTGAGGTTACAGTGAGCTGTGATCACATTCTGCACTCTGGCCTGGGCAAAGGAGTGAGACCTTGTCTTTGAAAAAAAAAAAAAAAAGACTGGACTTATGGGTGACAGGGGTTCCCTGCAAAACCTTCCCAGGATAGGTGGCCGGGAGGCAGATGAGACTCAGGTGCCCCAGCCTTGTGTCCCTGAGAAGGGATGGTGTCCTTGGAGCGGGAATCCACATAGATTTTTTTTTTTTTTTTTTTTTTTTTTT
>NW_022298748.1:0-5032 GCF_002776525.5 Piliocolobus tephrosceles
ACCAATGAAACCAGATTGTATCTCATTAATATTTTTTTCTGAAGAATGTTAACCTATGAAATATTGATTATACATGTTTCTATATCAGCTAGTTTTGGAGGACACCAGCATAGTTTAGGACTGAGTTGAGCTATAGACAGACTTGAACTTTTGCTGAAAAGAACAGAAAATATTGTATACTGTCTTAGCCCAGGTAAAATAGACAGTAACTAGGCAACCAAAACTAAAAACAAGACAAAACAAAACTAGAAACTAATTTGGTAAAGCCCTTGTTACACTCTGTGGCACATACCCCATTTTGATCTTACCATATATGTAGTAAGACGAAAGGTAGAACCTAGAAAGATATGCCCAAATCCCCAACATCTGTGAAATGTTAACCTATTCGAGAAATGGGTTTTTGCAGATATAATAAAGTTCAAATCTTGAGATATGATCATCCTGGATTACCTGGGCAGGCCCTAAATCTAATGAGAAATGTTCTTCTAACAGAAAAAAGAAAAAGAAAAAAGATAACACAGATGTCACAGGAAGCAGCAAAGTAAAGACAAACGGAGCCACAAGCCAAGGAATCCTAAGGATTACCAGGAGCTACAAACCAAGGAATCCTAAGGATTACCAGCAGCCATCAAAAGAAAAGCTTGGACTGGATTCTCTCCGGAGCCTTGGGAGGGAGTGTAGCCCTGAGGACATCTTGATTTCAAACTCCTGGCTTTTAGGATTGTGAGCAAATATATTTATATTACTTTAAGCCACACAGTTTGTGGTAATTTGTTACAGCAGCTCCAGGAAACTAATGCACCATGTTATCTTCGAAGTGAAATGGTAAATAAAAATATACTGAATGGTATATTTAAAGGTAAATTAAAATACACCAAGAGAGTCACTTATAGGAAAAAAATAAAAGATAAATATTCCATTTAACTGCCTAAAACGACTGCAAAGACATATGGATAAAACTTGTTGACAACTTAGAAGGCTGCTTTTGGCAAGATGAAAAGAAGTTCCAGGTGAGAATAATCCATGTGGACATAAATCTTCTCTATATCTACTAAGCAAAACATCTAATGAGAAAGACAATCTCTGCTTTGGTTTATGAAAATTTTTCCATCCATGAAACCCCATAGGGTAAAAGGGCATGTCTAGTGAAAGCTGGACAGACTTGAGTGACAAAAGTGGTTTCCTGGCAGAAAATAGGTTGGATTTCTGGGAGAGAACAGAGAAAGGGAAAAAAAAATTCTGGGTAATCTCTGGTTGTGGGCAACATGGATAAACCATTTACTATTGTCTCCCTACAGTATAAACAACCTATTGCTTCCCATTAAGATGGCATGGGACACAAAAAACTTTGGGAGTGATTCTTGAGGAGCTGATGGAATATGTGGACTGCACCATTTTTTGTTTCTTAATACTGCCTGTTTCAGAAATCTTAATGAACTCTAGGGCTCTGTGTTTTCATTTTGTTTTGTTTTGGGAAGGATGTAGAAGTCCGAGAGGCAGCACACTGGTTTCAATTTTCCTAGATAGTCGTGTATTTATTTCAACTGCTTGGCTGACAGGGATAAGTGCTAAGACCCTATACTTTTAATTCTTTTCACCGTGTTCAGCATGATTTAACAGTTGAAAGCCACTGTGATGTATCAGAAAGATTGTGCTGTGCAAAATATTCTTCCATTTGATATCAACAATTTCATTGTCATTGTATGGTGCAGGTGCCATGGGGAAGTCATGGTGATGTATTGGGATCATTTAGATCCTCCTAATGTAATTTTCTAGAAATCCTGAAACCTCTGCCCTGATTCATAGAAGGTTTCAGGCACAATCCTGACTGTCCCTCTGGCTACAGTTTTCTACCTGTAAGTTAAGAAGACAGCAAAAAGCATTAAAAGGGGAGGGAGCATTCAGTGATATGGAGTGAATAAAATATTTTGGCACACTGATGGATTTATAGTCAACTCTACTATTTACTTGCTGTGTGATATGGGAGACATTTCTTATCTGCACAGAGATCAACTTCTGTGTCAGTTAGAAACTATAAAGTGCTGCCAGAAACAGAAACTGAACTTTGATGGCTGAACACAAATGGGTTTATTCTTGCCTCTAAAGTAAGCATGAGAAGACAGTCCAGGGTTGGTTTGAAAACTCCAAAAAGTCATGGAAAACTTGAGTCCTTATCTCTGCTTTCTTTAGTAGATGTCTTCTGTCCTTAAGGCTACCTCAGATTCATGGTGGCTCCCATGATCACATCCACACTCCAGGCATGGAGCTAAAAATGTGTGCATTGGCAGGGAAGAGGATAAGGGGACAAATATTTGCATTCTTCAGGACATTTTCTAACAGAACTATCTGATACTATTTCGCTTACTTCTCATGTACCTTCCTAGTAGTCATAGAAATTAGAAAAGACCATCTTTTTCTGGACACATTGCATACCAGTTAAAAAGAAGTCCTATTACAAGGAGTAAGTTTTTTTTTTAAGTCATCCAAAACAATTGAGTAACTATCAATTCAAAAGTACTCTAGTATGACTGAAAGTTGCCAAATTCATTTTCATATGGACCTTTGAGTTTTGCCCACTGCCATGGTACATCTGATACCATAAGCATTGCGTATGTTTCCTTTAGGTACTGGCTTTAATACAATGATCCATATCCTCTTGTCTCCTAACACCCTGCTATTCATCATTCATTCATTCATTCACTCATTCATTCATTCAGCATTTACTCTGATTCTACTATGTGTCAGGTTCCAAACTGAATAAAATACAGTCTCTATTATACAAGGAGCTCAAAGTCTACTAGGGAAAACAGACAAACAGACATACCTAGAACACACACTTTTGCAAAGATAAACACATGAAAAAAAAATGTTTATAATATGTTAAGAGTTGTGGAGCCACTAAGACAGGAGCGGTCAGGGAGGGGAGAATCCCAGAAATCCTCATGCCATCTTCCTGTTAAAGCCTCTTTCCCCCATCCCAGGATAACTTACCCTGAATTCTTAGAACCTGAATTCCTTCTTTTGAAACTTTGTAATGGTTGCCATCATACCATATGTGCTCATTTGTATCAGGCTGCTGTTAATCCACATGATATTTTCAAGATCTATCTACGTTGTTGCATGCAGCTGGAGCTTGCTTGTTTTACAGTGTTCTTTTGTATGATAGTGTCACAATTAATTCAATCATTCCACTGTCAGTGGGAATTTTGGTAGATTCTGGTTTTGGAATGTTACGAATAATCTTGCAATAACACTTTTTTGTAAATATATGTGCTTATTCCTATTGGGTATGTATTATAAAATTACTAGGGTATATTTCATGTGCGTATTTGTTTTTTTTAAAAGATAATGTTCAACATTCCAAGTAGTAGTATAAATTCTATTTCCATGTAAAATACCATTTATAGAAATACGCCTCCATTGAGAGTTCTAGTTCGCCCACATTCTCATCAACACACAATGCTGAACTTAATCTCATCTTATCCTTTCTCCCCCAAATCTGTTTCTTCTACATCATAGTGACAGAGCTGCATTCCATATTTGTGTGTCTGCATTGATTTCTCTGTTTCAGTCCCTAAATTCAATAAAGCACAAAGCACAATTATTCTATTTCTAAATATGTTTCTAATGTATCACTTCTCCCTCCTCTGTTGTAACTTTCCTACTCTAAACAAACGCAATATCTCACTTGGGCGACTGCAGTCGCTTTTCAGCTGGTATTTCCTTTTTTTTTTCTCCCTTCAATCCAGTCTTCATACAGAGATCAATGGGGCATTCTGAGATGTGTTCAAAAGTAAATCATATTATTTGACATCTTGTTTAGAAACCCTTCATACAAATTGTACTACAATTCTAATGTTTTAAGGTTCATTCTTTAGTATGTATCATAACATTATTCTTTTTACGGTTAAATAGCATTCCATTGTATACATATGACACATTTTTATCATTTCTTTTTTTTGATACACATTTGTGTTATTCTCACCCTTTGGCTACTGTAAATAGAGCTTCTATGAACATTAGTGTACGTTATGCTAAATGGAAGAAGCCAGACTCAAAAAGCCACATATTATAGGATACCATTTATACAAAATATCCAGAGTAGACACATGTATAGCAAGAAAAAGCAGATTTGTGGTTTACAGGAGCATGGAAGAGGAATAATAAGAGTCACTACTTAATGAATATGAGAGTTCCATTCAGGGTAACAAAAGTTCAGAAATTAGATAATGCAGGTGGTTGAATAACACTGATTGTAGTTAATGCCATAAAATCAAACACTTTAAATACTAGATTTTACGTATATTTAACTACAATAAAATTAGATAATACTGAGGGTTGCACAACTCTTTACTAAAATCATTGAGCTTTGCACTTTAAATGTGTGAATTTTATAATTCGTTATTTATGTGTCAATAAAGCATTTTCTTTAAAGCCCTTCATATAATTCTCATTTACTTTTACAAAATACCAAACTTGTCATCTTGAATGATCTCACTCCTTTTGATCCATCATTCTCATTTGGAGCCGTTCTTCTCAGGTTAACTAACCTCAGACCCTTTTTAATCTCCTTTTAGTTTCTGTAACACATTGCACCTTCCTTATCGTGAGCCTTTTATGCTTGCCATTCTTTGCCTGGGACATTATTCATCTGGATTCTCCCACATGGCAGAATAATTCTTTCACTAACTTTCACTTTGAATCTCATCCCTGTAGATAGATCCCTCCGCACCCTGTACAAGTCACCCTCAGGTCGTGCCTTCTGCACTCACATCCATTCCGATTGCTCTCCCAAGACTCCTATGTCATCATCTCATTACCAATTATGCATTTAACATCTATCTTTCCCCCACTAAGGTATAAGCTCCATGAGGGTGGAGATTATGACTACTTCATCTACTTTTAATAGTATCTGGCACATAGTGCTTAAGAAATATTTATCAGAAAGAAAATTATGAACGCACATCTCTCACTGGTCTACATTTGAAGGTGACACTTCAATAGATGCTCTGAATCAAGTCACTCCTGACAC
>NW_022298749.1:0-4470 GCF_002776525.5 Piliocolobus tephrosceles
AGCTGGGATTACAGGCATGTGCCACCATGCCCGGCTAATTTTTTTGTGTGTTTTTAGTAGAGACGGGGTTTTACCATGTTGACCAGGCTGGTCTCAAACTCCTGCCCTTATGATCCACCTGTCTCACACTCCCAAAGTGCTGGGATTACAGACATGAGTCACTGCACTTGGCCCCAGAATATACTTTTTTAAAGTACCCATGGAACATTCACCAAGAGGAAGCATATCTTGGTGTCTTCATCTATTTTCTGTTGCTATAACAGAATACTGGAGACTGGGTAATTTATAAAGGAAAGAAATGTGTTTCTTACAGTTCTGGAGACTGGGAAGTCCAAGATCAAAGGACAGACATCTGTGAGGATCTTGTTACTGCATCATAACAAGTGGAGGACATCACACTGCAAGAGTGGGCAAGAGTATGCCAGTTCAGGTCGTTCTTCTTGAAAGGGCCCCGCCCTAATGACCTTATCCAATCCTAATTACCTCTCAAAGGCCCCATCTCCAAATACCGTCAATACATGAATTTGGGAGTTAAGTATCCAACATACGAAATCTGGGGGACACATTCAAACCATAGCACTTGGGTCATAAAATAAAAGTTCATAAATTCAATAGAAATTAAAACATAGAGTATGTTTTCTGACCATGATGGAATCAAACTAGAAATGAGCAAAACAACAGAAAAATCTCCAAGCATTTGGAAATTAAACAATGCACTTTTAAATTATCCAAGGATTAAAAGAGTATCAAAAATAATTTTATAACACATAGAATTGAGTAAAAATGAAAATAAAACATATCTAAATATGTGGGATACAGTTAAAGCAATGCTGAGAAGGAAATGTATACTATTAAATACTTGAAGAAAGTTCTCAAATAAATGGACTAAGTTTCTACCTCAAGAAACCAGAAAAATAAAAGTGGAAAAAAAAAAAAAAAAAAACTCAAAGCAAGCAGAAGGAAGGAAATACAAATAAGAGTTTGGCCAGGCATGGTAGCTCACACCTATAAATCCCAGCACTTTGGGAGATCAAGGCAAGAGGATTGCTTGAGCCCAGGATTTCAAAACCAGCCTGGGCAACATAGTGAGATCTCATCTCTACAAACAACAATAACAACAAAATTAGACAGGCATGGTGACATGGGCCTGTAGTCCCACATGGTCCCAGCTACTCAGGAGGCTGAGGTGGGAGGATTACTTGAGCCTGGGAGGTTGAGGCTTCAGTAAGCCAAGATTGTACCACTACACTCCAGCCTGGGTGACAGAGCAAAACCCTGTCTCAAAAATAATAATAACAGGCCAGGTGCAGTGGCTCATGCCTGTAATCTGAACAATTTGGGAGACCGAGATGGGTGGACTACTTGAGTCCAGGAGTTCAAGACCAGCCTGGGAAACATGGTGAAACCCCCATCTCTACAAAAAATACAAAAATTAGCTGGGCATGGTGGTGCATGCCTGTAGTCTTAGCTACTTGGGAAGCTGAGGTAGGGGGATCACCTGAGCCCAGGGAGGTCGAGGCTGCGGTAAGCTCTGATCGCTTACTGCACTCTAGCCTAGGTGACAGAGTGAAACCCCATCTCAAAAAATAATAATAATGATAAGAGCAAAGATCAACAAAATAGAAATTAAAGCTATAGATAAAATCAACGAAACAAAAAGTTGGCTTTTTGAAAAGATTAATAACATTGATATGCCTTTAGCAAGACTGTCAAAGATTAAAAGTAAGACACAAATCACCGATGTCAGAAATGAAAGAATATCAGGAATGAAACACTTCAGATCCTGCAATGTTAATAGGATAATAGCAACTGCTACAACTTCATGTGCATAAACTCAACAAATTAGGCCAGGCACAGTGGCTCACACCTGTAATCCCAGCACTTTGGGAGGCCAAGGTGGGTGGATCACGAGGTCAGGAGTTTGAGACCAACCTGGACAAGATGGTGAAATCCTGTCTCTACTAAAAATACAAAAATTAGCCAGACGCGGTGGCAGGTGCCTGTAATCCCAGCTACTGTGGAGGCTGAGGCAGGAGAATTGCTTGAACCCGGCAGGTGGAGGTTTCAGTGAGCCAAGATCGTGCCACTGTACTCCAGCCTGGGCAACAGAGCAAGACTCTGTCTCAACAAAAATAAATAAAATAAAATAAAACAAACTCAACAAATTAGAAATAAAACCTATTCCTGAAAAACCACAAAGATAAAATAGAAAACTTGAATAGTTCCACAACCATTTAAAAACTGAACTCATAATTTAAAAGCTCTCAAAAAAGAAATCTCCACGTCTGGATGCTTTTGTTGGAGAATTCTACCAAAACCAAAGTAAAGATGAATTAACACTAATTTTATACAACCTCTTGCAGAAAATAGAAGAGGAGGGAATACTTCTCGACTAGTAATTTTCTGTCACCTAAGCTAGAGTGCAGTCACACAATCTCGGCTCACTGTAGTCTCTGCCTCCTACGCTCAAGTGATCCTCCCTCCTCAGCCTCTCAAGTAGTCAGGACCACAAGCACATACCACCACACCCACCTATTTTTTTTATTTTTTGTAGAGATGGGGTCTCATTATGTATGTAGCCCAGGCTGGTCTCAGACTTGGGGCTCAAATGATCCTCCTACCCTGGCCTCCCAAAGTGCTGGGATTACAGGTGTGAGCCACTGCACCTGGCCCAGCTAATTTTTTGAGACGGGCATTAACCCAATACTCAGCACAATAAAGACAGGACAAAAACAGAAAACAATACACCTCTCTCTCTCATGAATTAGATGCAAAAATCACCAATAAAATATTAACAAAAAGAATACAGCAATGTATCAAATGCATTATATACCACAAGCAAGTGGTATTTATCCCAGGTATGGAAGGCTGGTTCAATGTTCAAACATTATGGTTATCTACCACATCAACATATTAAAGACAAAGAATTACATATTTACATTAATTGACATACAAAAAGCATTTGACAAAATCCAACAAATTTTCAGTATAAACTCTCAGCCAATTAAGAATAGAGAGCAATTCATTCAACTTGATAAAGAGCATCTGCAAAAATCCTACAGCTTACATCACAGTTAGTGGTGAAATATTTCCCACAAACAGAATGCTTTCCCCCTAAGACTGGGAAAAAGCCAAGCATGTCTGTTCTCCCCACTTGTATCTATTATAGTTCTGAGAGTTCTAGCCAGAGCAGTAAGGCATGAAAAAGAAATAAAAGGCAGAAGCCTAGAAAGGAAGAAATAAAACTGTCCTACCTGCAAATGACAGGATTGACTACATCGAAAATCCCAAGGAATACACAAAAACTAGAAAAAAAAATGCTACATAACTGTTTTGTTAGATATGTAATTCTGTACCCTGAAAATTACAAAATCCTGATTTAAAAAATCAAAAAATGACCTAGGGAAAAGGAGAGACATGCTGTATTCAAGGATCAGAAGGCAAAACATAGCAAAGATGTCAATTCTCTTCTAATCCATGTAGCAGTGCAATGCAATTCCTACAGAAGTCCCAGCAAAGGTTTTTACAAATATAGAAAAATGTATTCTAAATTTTATTTTTTATTTTATTTATTTATTTTTTAGAGATGGAGTCTCTGTCACCCAGGCTGGAGTGCAGTGACATGATCACAGCTCACTGTAGCCTTAAAGTCCCAGGTTCAAGTGATCCTCCTACCTCAGCCTGCAGAGTAGCTGGGACTACAGGCATGCACCACCATGTCTAGCTAATTTTTTTAAAATTTTTTATAGAGACAGGATCTTGCTATGTTGCCCAGGCTGGTCTCAAGCTCCTGAGCTCAAGCGGTCCTCCTGCCTCTGCCTTCCAATGTGCCATGATGACATGAGTGAGCCGCTGTGCCCAGCCTATTCCAAAATTTAGAAGGAAACAGGCAGGATGTAGAATAACTAAAACAATTTTGAAAAAGAAAATAAAGTAGAAGGAATGAACCTGTCTGACATTAAGGCTTAATCTGTAGCTATGATAATGAAGACAATCTGACATTAATGTAGTGATAAATATATAGATCAATACAACACAATAGAGAAGCTAGAAATAGATGGGCACCCAAATATGCCCAAATAATTTTTTACAAAGGTAGAAATGCAATTCAAAGGGGGAAACAACTTTTTCGAATGCTGCTGGAGCAACTGGGCATCCATAGGCTGCCCCCCGCCCAAAAACTCATTCTAAAATTAACTCAAATGAATCACATACTTAAATGTAAAAGTGTAAAACTTCAAACAGTTTTGAGAAAAAGCATGGGAGAAAATCTTCAGAACCTAGGGTTAGGTGAAGTGTTCTTAAACCTGGACCCAAAATATGATTCATAAATGGAAAAATTGATAAATTAGATCTCATAAAAATTAAAAGTTTTACTCCATGTGATACTGTTTTTTTGTTGTTGTTGTTTGTTTTTTTTCCTTTTTGAGATGAAGTCTCACTCTGTCACCCAGGCTGGAGTGCAGTGGC
>NW_022298752.1:0-1262 GCF_002776525.5 Piliocolobus tephrosceles
CAGAACAGCACAGCCCTATCCTTTAGATGAATAAACAGAGGGAGAGGCGCATCTCACAGCCAGGAGCAGGGACTCAGACCCAGGTCCAGCCGCAGTGTTGCTTTGATGGTTCCACCCGCACCTCCTCTGGGACTCAGTTCCTGCTAACAAATGAGCACTTGAGTATGGGTGAAATAGGTGCTATTATCCCCATCTGGCTGCTGGGGAAAGGGAAGCAAGGCACAGGTGACTTGCCCAAGGCCAAAGTGACAGGGCTGGTTCAACCCCATCTGTCTCGGCCAGCACATCCCCATGGCAGAGGCTTTACTGTGATTCAAACCTGGAAGGTGGAACTTCTTCCAATGTCCCACCCAAGGCACAGAGCATGCAGCTCCACGTTTGGGGAGGTGACAGTGTGGGAAACTGGCAAGGCCAAGGCCTCATGGAGCCCAGGGTTCCCCAGGGCCAGGAGAGCACTGGAGCCCACCCCAACACCCATTGGAAACCTGGAATCTGCACCTGCAGGAGATCAGGAGAGGGGTTCAGCCTCCGATGCACCTGCAGCAAGGTGAGACAGGCACAGGTGGGTGCCCTGCTTCCAACCAGCCTCAGGTGGGCAGGAAGCAGATCTCCTGCCTGACCTTCCTCTCCTGCCTCCCAGAAGCAGAGAAGGGGCAGCTGCTCATCAGGACACTGCCCACATTGAAACCACTGAAGCTAGGTCCCAACAGGTGAGTGTGACCCCTGACTATCCCAGGCCCAGCCCAAGGCAGTCCTGTCTCTGGTGAGGACCTGGTAGACAGGAGACGTGATCTCCCCACGTGGCTCTATAAACCTCTTATTGAGGATAATCAAGGAAACGGACAAGACCATCACGCTCAGCCAACAACACGACGGGCACCAGGGGTAGGTGAAAGTCAGTTTGGGCCCAGGCCTGGCCCCTGGAAAGATGGTGGACCAGGGGCCAGCCACGGTGAAGGGGAATGGATGGCCATGGCCTGGGTGGCCAGGGCTGTCAGCTCCTTCAGCCCTTGCAGAATGTCTGCCCAGGCCTGGCTCTGCACTCAGCCTTCTGCCTGGAGCCACAGATCCCTGGACACTGGCCTCAAGTAGGGATGTTGGTAGGAAAGGCACTGTGGCCACATGTGGGCACCTAAGCATGGGAAAGAGGAGTATCGTGCCCCAAAGAGATAATACAGGCCAAGAACTTAAGCAGATGTGACACCCCTTGTCCTGGTTCACATCAATCAAGTCAGCACCTACTCTGACCCTGAAGCTGTAGT
>NW_022298753.1:0-4918 GCF_002776525.5 Piliocolobus tephrosceles
TTTTTCCAATTCGGTGAAGAAACTCATTGGTAGCTTGATGGGGATGGATATAAAGATGATCCTGAACTGTTAGTTCTCCAAGTATCTGGCTGAGGCAAATGAAAAATAGCCCCTGTCGGAAAACATTATCATTTTATAATTCAAAGAAGTTATTTCTACAAATAACTTCTCAAATGCAGTCTTTAATGACTAGTTAAAAATAACTAGGCACATGAGAAGACAAGACAACAGGTGCAAAAACCTACAAAAGAAAAACAGACAACAGAAACATAGAGATTAGAAACATTGGGGTGTATCAGGGGGCGGAGCAAGATGGCCGAATAGGAACAGCTTCAGTCTCCATCTCCCAGCGCGAGCGACACAGAAGACCGGCGATTTCTGCATTTTCAACTGAGGTACTGGGGTCATCTCACTCGGGAGTGCCGGACAATCGGTGCTGGTCAGCTGCTGCAGCCCGACCAGCAAGAGCTGAAGCAGGGCGAGGCATCGCCTCACCTGGGAAGCGCGAGGGGGAAGGGAGTCCCTTTTCCTAGCCAGGGGAACTGAGACACACAACACCTGGAAAATCGGGTAACTCCCACCCCAATACTGCGCTGTAACACCGGCACACCGGAGATTGTATCCCACACCTGGCCGGGAGGGTCCCACGCCCACGGAGCCTCTCTCCTTGCTAACACAGCAGTCTGCGGCAATCTAACCGCAAGGCAGCAGCGAGGCTGGGGGAGGGGCGCCCGCCATCGCTGAGGCTTAAGTAGGTAACTAAAGCCGCTGGGAAGCTGGAACTGGGTGGAGCTCACAGCAGCTCAAGGAAACCTGCCTGTCTCTGTAGACTGCGCCTCTGGGGACAGGGCTCAGCTAAAGGAGTAGAAGCCTGTGAAACGCGAACGACTCTGTCTGACAGCTTTGAAGAGAGCAGTGGATCTCCCAACACGGAGGTTGAGATCTGAGAAGGGGCAGTCTGCCTGCTCAAGTGGGTCCCTGACCCCTGAGTAGCCTAACTGGGAGACATCCCCCACTAGGGGCAGTCTGACACCCCACACCTCACAGGGTGGAGTACACCCCTGAGAGGAAGCTTCCAAAGCAAGAATCAGACAGGTGCACTCGCTGTTCAGCAATATTCTATCTTCTGCAACCTCTGCTGCTGATACCCAGGCAAACAGGGTCTGGAGTGGACCTCAAGCAATCTCCAACAGACCTATAGCGGAGGGTCCTGACAGTCAGAAGGAAACCTATCAAACAGGAAGGACACCTATATCAAAACCCCATCAGTACGTCACCATCATCAAAGACCAGTGACAGATAAAACCACAAAGATGGGGAAAAAGCAGGGCAGAAAAGCTGGAAATTCAAAAAATAAGAGCGCATCTCCTCCTGCAAAGGAGCACAGCCCATCGCCAGCAACGGATCAAAGCTGGTCAGAGAATGATTTTGATGAGATGAGAGAAGAAGGCTTCAGTCCATCAAACCTCTCAGAGCTAAAGGAGGAATTACGTACCCAGCGCAAAGAAACTAAAAATCTTGAAAAAAGAGTGGAAGAATTGACAGCTAGACTAATTAATGCAGAGAAGGTCATAAACGAAATGACAGAGGTGAAAACCATGACACGAGAAATACGTGACAAATGCACAAGCTTCAGTAACCGACTCGATCAACTGGAAGAAAGAGTATCAGCGATTGAGGATCAAATGAATGAAATGAAGCGAGAAGAGAAACCAAAAGAAAAAAGAAGAAAAAGAAATGAACAAAGCCTGCAAGAAGTATGGGATTATGTCAAAAGACCAAATCTACGTCTGATTGGGGTGCCTGAAAGTGAGGGGGAAAATGGAACCAAATTGGAAAACACTCTACAGGATATCATCCAGGAGAACTTCCCCAACCTAGCAGGCCAGGCCAACATTCAAATTCAGGAAATACAGAGAACGCCACAAAGATACTCCTCCAGAAGAGCAACTCCAAGACACATAATTGCCAGATTCACCAAAGTTGAAATGAAGGAAAAAATCTTAAGGGCAGCCAGAGAGAAAGGTCGGGTTACCCACAAAGGGAAGCCCATCAGACTGACAGCAGATCTCTCGGCAGAAACTCTACAAGCCAGAAGAGAGTGGGGCCGATATTCAACATTCTTAAAGAAAAGAATTTTAAACCCAGAATTTCATATCCAGCCAAACTAAGTTTCATCAGTGAAGGAGAAATAAAATTCTTTACAGATAAGCAAATGCTTAGAGATTTTGTCACCACCAGGCCTGCCTTACAAGAGACCCTGAAGGAAACCCTAAACATGGAAAGGAACAACTGGTACCAGCCACTGCAAAAACATGCCAAAATGTAAAGACCATCGAGGCTAGGAAGAAAATGCATCAACTAATGAGCAAAATAACCAGTTAATATCATAATGGCAGGATCAAGATCACACATAACAATATTAACCTTAAATGTAAATGGACTAAATGCTCCAATTAAAAGACACAGACTGGCAAACTGGATAAAGAGTCAAGACCCATCAGTCTGCTGTCTTCAGGAGACCCATCTCACATGCAGAGACATACATAGGCTCAAAATAAAAGGATGGAGGAAGATCTACCAAGCAAATGGAGAACAAAAAAAAGCAGGGGTTGCAATCCTAGTCTCTGATAAAACAGACTTTAAACCATCAAAGATCAAAAGAGACAAAGAAGGCCATTACATAATGGTAAAGGGATCAATCCAACAGGAAGAGCTAACTATCCTAAATATATATGCACCTAATACAGGAGCACCCAGATTCATAAAGCAAGTCCTTAGAGACTTACAAAGAGACTTAGACTCCCATACAATAATAATGGGAGACTTCAACACTCCACTGTCAACATTAGACAGATCAACGAGACAGAAAGTTAACAAGGATATCCAGGAATTGAACTCATCTCTGCACCAAGCGGACCTAATAGACATCTATAGAACTCTCCACCCCAAGTCAACAGAATATACATTCTTCTCAGCACCACATCACACTTATTCCAAAATTGACCACATAATTGGAAGTAAAGCACTCCTCAGCAAATGTAAAAGAACAGAAATTATAACAAACTGTCTCTCTGACCACAGTGCAATCAAACTAGAACTCAGGACTAAGAAACTCAATCAAAACCGCTCAACTACATGGAAACTGAACAACCTGCTCCTGAATGACTACTGGGTACATAACGAAATGAAAGCAGAAATAAAGATGTTCTTTGAATCCAATGAGAACAAAGATACAACATACCAGAATCTCTGGGACACATTTAAAGCAGTATGTAGAGGGAAATTTATAGCACTAAGTGCCCACAAGAGAAAGCAGGAAAGATCTAAAATTGACACTCTAACATCACAATTAAAAGAACTAGAGAGGCAAGAGCAAACACATTCAAAAGCTAGCAGAAAGCAAGAAATAACTAAGATCAGAGCAGAACTGAAGGAGATAGAGACACAAAAAACCCTCCAAAAAATCAATGAATCCAGGAGTTGGTTTTTTGAAAAGATCAACAAAATTGACAGACCGCTAGCAAGGCTAATAAAGAAGAAAAGAGAGAGGAATCAAATAGACGCAATAAAAAATGATAAAGGGGATATCACCACCGACCCCACAGAAATACAAACTACCATCAGAGAATACTATAAACACCTCTACGCAAATCAACTAGAAAATCTAGAAGAAATGGATAATTTCCTGGACACTTACACTCTTCCAAGACTAAACCAGGAAGAAGTTGAATCCCTGAATAGACCAATAGCAACATCTGAAATTGAGGCAACAATTAATAGCCTGCCCACCAAAAAAAGCCCAGGACCAGATGGATTCACAGCTGAATTCTACCAGAGGTACAAGGAGGAGCTGGTACCATTCCTTCTGAAACTATTCCAATCAATAGAAAAAGAGGGAATCCTCCCTAACTCATTTTATGAGGCCAGCATCATCCTGATACCAAAGCCTGGCAGAGACACAACAAAAAAAGAGAATTTTAGACCAATCTCCCTGATGAACATCGATGCAAAAATCCTCAATAAAATCCTGGCAAACCGGATTCAGCAGCACATCAAAAAGCTTATCCACCATGATCAAGTGGGCTTCATCCCTGGGATGCAAGGCTGGTTCAACATTCGCAAATCAATCAACGTAATCCAGCATATCAACAGAACCAAAGACAAGAACCACATGATTATCTCAATAGATGCAGAAAAGGCTTTTGACAAAATTCAACAGCCCTTCATGCTAAAAACGCTCAACAAATTCGGTATTGATGGAACGTACCTCAAAATAATAAGAGCTATTTATGACAAACCCACAGCTAATATCATACTGAATGGGCAAAAACTGGAAAAATTCCCTTTGAAAACTGGCACAAGACAGGGATGCCCTCTCTCACCACTCCTATTCAACATAGTGTTGGAAGTTCTGGCTAGGGCAATCAGGCAAGAGAAAGAAATCAAGGGTATTCAGTTAGGAAAAGAGGAAGTCAAATTGTCCCTGTTTGCAGATGACATGATTGTATACTTAGAAAACCCCATCGTCTCAGCCCAAAATCTTCTGAAGCTGATAAGCAACTTCAGCAAAGTCTCAGGATACAAAATTAATGTGCAAAAATCACAAGCATTCTTATACACCAGTAACAGACAAGCAGAGAGCCAAATCAGGAATGAACTTCCATTCACAATTGCTTCAAAGAGAATCAAATACCTAGGAATCCAACTTACAAGGGATGTAAAGGACCTCTTCAAGGAGAACTACAAACCACTGCTCAGTGAAATCAAAGAGGACACAAACAAATGGAAGAACATACCATGCTCATGGATAGGCAGAATCAATATTGTGAAAATGGCCATACTGCCCAAGGTAATTTATAGATTCAATGCCATCCCCATCAAGCTACCAATGAGTTTCTTCACCGAATTGGAAAAA
>NW_022298756.1:0-5961 GCF_002776525.5 Piliocolobus tephrosceles
ACAATTTCTATACAAAAGCCTGATGAAATACCAATTAAAATTGCATTGAATCTATAGATATTTTGGGACAAGTAACATAATGTCACATTTTTTGATCAGTTTGATATAGCTCTATATTCTTAGAAATCTTAACAATTTTATGCGTTTAGAGGCCTTTTACACCTTTTGTTCAATTTATTGCTAAACAGTATGTATTTTAATACTACTGTAATTTCTAATTATTTGTTGCTTATATATAAAAATACTCCGTATCTTCCAAACTTGCAAACACAGGTACTAGTTACTTTTTTTTGGTAGATTCCTAAGATTTCCTGCATAGACAATCATACCACCTCTAAATACAGATTTAATCTTTGCTTTCTAATGTGTGATGAACGTTTTTTCCTACTTTATTTCATAAATTCTCCAATGTAATGTTTAATAGATGAGGTAAAAACAGACATCCTTTCTGTATTTTTGATCTAAGAGGAAAAGCATTAAGTTTTAATCTTTAAATGTTTTATCGTATATGCCTTTTATCAGGTTGAGAGATTTTGCTTATATTCTTAGTTTGCTGAGAGTTTTACCATAAATGGAGATTCAGTTCTGTTTAATACTTGAGATTACTGTTATGTATGTTTCTTCATTAATTTAATGGTATGATTATTTAAATAGCCTTGCATTCTTGAAATTAATCATGATGGATTATCTTTTTATGTATTAGTGGATTTAATTTTCTTAACAAATTTTTGTATTTATTTTTATGAAACATGTTGCTGTGCACTTCTCTTATATCTTTGGTTTCAGTATCAGGATAATGTTGGCCTCATATGAGTTTGAAAATGCTTTCTGCAACTCTATTTTCTGACAAAGTTGTGAAATTGGAAACGTTTCTTCCTTCAATGTTTGGTGGAATTTCCCAGGGATATCATCTGAAACTGGAGTTTTCTTTGTATGAATGTTTTACCTAAAATTCTAATTTCTTCCATCACATGTCACTGTTTACTTTGATGTACAGCTATTTAGGTTATATATTACCTTTTAAGTCAGTCTGGTAGTTGCTGTCATTTAAGATAGTTGCCATTGCATCTAAAATTTGGACTTTATTGACAGACATCTTTTAATGCTGATAAGAACTGCAGTGATGCCATGTTCCTTTTTCCTGATATTTGTGGTTTTTCCTCACATTTTTTAATCAGCCTGGCTTATCAACTTTACCGATCTTCCCATTCTGCTGTTTTTTATTTTATTGTTTAATTGTAATTTAATAGTTTTCTAATTAACATGAGCTCTATTTCTTTAAAAATGTTCAAATCTATAATCTGTGTCTCAAAGCACTGCTTTAGTTGAAGATTAGAAATTGACATGTTTTCTTATTTAATGCTATGTTATTTACTATCTACATTACAATATTTCCCCCGAAGGCATATAAGAAAACCTTGTATTATATACGTAAATTTAAAATACTGAGACCTGTTTTACGGCTCAGAAAGCAATCTATCATATTACATGTTCACTGTTTTCTTGAAGAATGTATATTCTGCTGCTGGGGTTTGTGTGACTGTCCTATGAGTATTACTTACCTTCTTTTGGCTTTACAATTATTTTTAATCTGAATTTTTAAAGATCAAATCTCTCCCCAAGTTACTCAGCATTAGTCAGATTTGACTGTATTCTAAATTTAAGTCTTTGGTTTACATGAAAATTAGAATTCACAGAAAATGAATAGTCTTTTAGTGTGTTCTCAAAAAACGTTGACAAAGTAACAAAGTTAGTATCTTTTTAAAACTGAGATTTCTTGGATTAATGCAAATGTGTGTGAGGAAAAATATTGAATCCAGAAAAATGCTTCTCAAGTTTTGGCCACATATTTATGTTGTTAATCTACCCTAAACACTAGCAGAAAGTCTCAGCTCACAGTGATGGTGTATTAAGAATAAGGATTATATGATAAGTTTTAAAACTTATCTATAATAACAGATAAATGTTGGTGACATTTGACAAAATATCTGAACAGCTGGTGGTCCAGTCAAGTTGACACATAATATAAACCATCATACAGACCCTGAAGAAGAATAAAATAATTATGTGCTATTTATTTAAGATATATTTTGCATTTAAAAGACAGCCATCTGATAGTGTCACAAATGAAGAAAGTACATATACAAAATTAAGTTAGTAAAGCACGTAGTTCTAGCCAGACCCTTTCAAATCTTTAACTCTGTGCAGTTATGTGGAGAAGATTTTAGAGTAGATACACTGCCTTGATATTTAAATTATACTTGTAAGGCTATACACATGGTAATATTGCAGTACATAGAAATAGGATGCCATTATAAAACTTGAGTTTAGATATATATGCATTTGTATAAAATTGAATCTTAGGATTACAGTATAATGAGGTACAGACCAACAGGGGAGACATGAGTTTTATTAAAGATGCTTATCTGAGATTCCTTTGTAGACAAATTGCCTCACATGCCCATCACTGCCATGGAAGCTGTAATTTTATACATCTGATTCACGAATTGAGTAGTGAATATCATTTCTTGGTGCACAGATATCTGCCTCTTGTCAGGCAGTTTTTACATTTCATCTCTTTGTCTTTGACGTGTTGGAATTAGAGTCCTCAGTTTCAAAGTGATTGGTGTGAAATGTTGTTATGATAAAAAGCACTGTGATACCATGGAAAGCCAAATCATAAAATAAATAATCCATAACAACACAAACTCATAATACAGAAATATTTTCAAAACACACACACACAGTAAAAAAAAAATTGTCATTTACACTGCAAGAAAAACTTTTTTTAGTCAATAGCTGTTGGATATTCTCTCAAAAGCATGTTTCCTTTTCAATTTCTATACAAGTCAAAATGTTCATCCTCACTATGTAGACATTTATCAAGTGTATTGAGAACCATCTTTCTTTCCCTAAAACAGAGGCTATTTATTAATTCTAGGAAACTCAAAATTGAGGCGAATATCTCACAATGCATAGGAGCCAGGGCTGCCTCCAACTTTTCTGATACCACCCAGAGGATGCCCTCACTTTTCTCCAGATTATCATGAATACATAGCTTGATCTCATTCTGATGCTAATAACACCCATGACTAGATGACTATAGAGAGGCTGCAGATTGGGAAGGAAACCCAATGGAATCAATCCACATAGCTCAAAAGAAGGCAAAGACAAGGATGTAGTTTTAAAAATCAATTCAGATGAATGAATTGCTGCCAGGAATAGAACTGAAGATTTCATTTTCAATAACTACCTAATTACTCAAATTTAATTTTCTGAATGCGTTTCTATTGTTATGTTTAAAAGTTATTGGAAAACTCTGATAGGTAAATACTTTTGTTCTATCATTTTTGGTGCAAGTCCCCTTGTTAGGACATGGCTCTATGAGATAAAAGTTAAAATTAGTAAGAATGAATATGAATACACACATAATGAACATTATATGAATAATCTATGGATGTATATTAATATAAATCTATTAATATAAATCTAGTTGACTCTTACACAATATAAGTTTGAACTGTGTGGGTCCACTACTTGCCTATTTTATTCTGTATCTGCTACCCATAAAACAGCAAGACCAACACTTCCTCCTCTGCATTCTCATTGTGAATATGACAAGGATGAAGACCTGTATGATAATCAACTTCCATTTAATGATAAATATATTTTCTCTAGTTTACCATAACCATAGTATACAATCTATAACATACAAAATGTGTTTATTCACTGTTTATGTTATTGGCAAGTTTTCTGGTTACAGTAGCCTATTAGTGGCTGGAGAGTTAATAGTTATACATAGATTTTCAGCTGTGCAGGTAGTGAGCTCTAACCCTTTGATTGTTTAAGAGTTAATTGTATATGTATTTAAAATCTAACTTCCTAGCTTTTTCAGACTTTTTAAAAATGTGATCTATAAAAGGTAAATCTTTGTTTTTGATGACAGGTGATATCTTAGGTTCACAAAATTTAATCTATGAAGTAGATGATGTAATCTTTTAAATTTATTTTAAAAACTCAAAAATTGTAGGGAAATAATGAATGTTAAGATGTACTTCACCTTCTTGGTGAATATATTAGCAGGTATAATTTTTTCAGATGTTAGGCATAGTTTTGATGCCTCCCTTCCTCCTCAGAGGGAATCACTTCAAGAAATTTGTGTTTTATACCACATGCATATTTTCCATGACATGTGCATATCCATGCACATTTTTAATTATACATATAGAATTAAAATGATATATTTAATAAGAGATGATGCATTCTGCTGATTTTTATCTTATGTTTTGAAATTTATCCATGTTAACAAATGTAGTCTGGGCTGATTCACCTTATATCACTGAAGCAGTGTTATAAATGATCTTTTATATGTTTCCAATTTGTTGGACAGTACAATAACTATTCTTGTAATTGTGCACATCTGTAGACAGCCTAGTTACTAGAATATGCCTAAGTGAAATTTCTGATATGTTGCCAAATTATTCTCCCCATTAGATTTTCTAATTTATATATTCATCAACAGTTTGTTGATATTCTTGCGAAGAATGTAAGACTATACTGTAAGAATGTTGTACAATATTTTTTGGTATTCTTGCCAATTTTCTGCATTGATGATTTTTGTATTTTAAATACCCAAATACGCCATCTTTTAGTTGGAACCAAATATTGGATATGCTGAAAAAGGCAGGTGAGTAACCTCAAACCTCAACCTAAGTAACAAAACATTTTCCATGTACTTTCTTGTGGCTTATTTTGTTAACCCTGCTCAAATCAAATTTAGAGACCCATCCCACCAGTAATATGTGTTTTTAGTATTTTTATAATGATTTGTAGTTTTGTTAGGTTCCCTGAATACTAATCCTCTCTCAGCTATGTGTATTGAAAAGATCTTGAGCATAGCATTTTATTATATTTATATGAAAATAATGGTATAACATAGATAATACCCTCAACATAATCTTTAATATTATATTGGACACTTTCTATTCCCTACCTCTTATATTCATGTAAGAGGCTTTAAATTGGTTGGGCATGGTGGCAGGATTGATTTAGCACAGGAGCTCAAGACGAGCTTGGGCAACATGATGAGAGCCCCATCTCTACAAAAAAATACAAGAAATAGCCAGGTGTGGTGGTGTATACTTGTAGTCCCAGTTACTGGGGAGGCTGAGGCAGGAGGATTGCCTGAGTTCTGGAGCCAGAGGTTGGATTGAGCCCTGATCATGCTACTGCACTCCAGCCTGGGCAACAGAACAAGACCGTCTCAGAAAAAAAAAAAAAAGTCTTTAAATTACGCTTTTAAAATTTATGACATTGGCTGGGCAGAGTGGCTCATGCCTGTAATCCCAGCACTTTGAGAGACTGAGGTGAGCAGATCACTTGAGGTCAGGAGTTTGAGAACAGCCTGGCCCACATGGTGAAACCCCATGTCTACTAAAAATACAAAAAATTAGCTAGGCGCGTGGCACACGCCTGTAATTCCAGCTACTGGGGACACTGAGGCAGGATAATTGCTTGAACCTGGGACTGAGCCAAGATTGTGCCAGCGCACTCCAGACTGTGTGACAGAATGAAATTCCATATCAAAAAATAATATAAAATGTATGTCATTAACCTAATTTAGAATTGATATACACTCATGGTGTTTTGGGAGGCATCTATTCACCTACCTATTTACGTATCTTTTTCAATGTAGCTAATTTATTGCCCTATCACTTATGGTAGTAGTTTTCTGAAAAGCCATGATGTCTGTTTAGAGGAGGGTTCCCCACCTTGCTTTGCCTTAGAAGTTGTGCTAGTGAGGTAGAGATGCCATAAAAAAATACCATGGACTGGGTGGCTTAAATGACAGAAATGTATTTTCTCACAGTTCTGAAGGTAGGAAGTCCACATCCAGGTGCTGTTAGATTAGACTTCTGGCAAAGTCTGTCTTCCTTGTTGCTGTGCCTTTACATGGCCTTT
>NW_022298757.1:0-1151 GCF_002776525.5 Piliocolobus tephrosceles
TCCGCCTCCCGGGTTCAAGCGATTCTCCTTCCTCAGCCTCCTAAGTAGCTGGGACTACAGGCATGCACCACCATGCACCGCTAATTTTGTATTTTTAGTAGAGAGGGGGTTTTGCCATGTTGGCCAGGCTGGTCTCGAACTTCTGACCTCAGGTGATCCACCCGTCTCGGCCTCCGAAAGGGGTGGGATTACAGATGTGAGCCACCGTGCCTGGCCAAAAATTAATTAACTTCTATTAAGAGATGATTTATGTTGGTCAGGCTCAGTGGCTTATGTCTGTGATCCCAGCACTTTGGGAGGCCAAGGCAAGTGGATCACGAGGTCAGGAGTTCGAGACCAACCTGGCCATCATGGTGAAACCCTGTCTCTACTAAAAATATAAAAGAATTAGCGGCTGGGCACGGTGGCTCAAGCTTGTAATCCCAGCACTTTGGGAGGCTGAGGCAGGCAGATCACAAGGTCAGGAGATCGAGACCATCCTGGCTAACATGGTGAAACCCTGTCTCTACTAAAAAATACAAAAAACTAGCCGGGCAAGGTGGCGGGCGCCTGTAGTCCCAGCTACTCGGGAGGCTGAGGCAGGAGAATGGCGTGAACCCGGGAGGCGGAGCTTGCAGTGAACTGAGATCTGGCCACTGCACTCCAGCATGGGCGACAGAGCGAGACTCCGTCTCAAAAAAAAAAAGAAAAAAAAGAATTAGCTGGGCATGTCGCAGGTGCCTGTAATCCCAGCTACTCAGTGGGCTGAGGGAGGAGAATGGCTTGAGCCCCGGAGGCAGAGGTTGCAATGAGTCGCGATCACATCACTAAACTCCAGCCTGGGCGACAGAGTGAGACTCTGTCTCAAAAAAAAAAAAGAAAAACAACAACAAAAAGAACAAAAGAATATCTAGACACTCATGTCATCATCCTTCATCTGAACCACTGCAATCACTGAATCTTCTGCCTCCTGGCTTTTCCCTCCAGCTCCCAGCTTTTATGTTCCACATTAAATCTAAATGATTTATCTAGTCCCTAAGTCCAATTACGCACCCCCTGCTGGCATTCTTCTATGGCTTTCTGTCACCTACACAGTAACAGCTGAGCTCCTTAGATGCAAATGTACCAGGCTACCCGTGATCTCACCCTCCCCCAGTGCAGACACTCGATTC
>NW_022298758.1:0-2585 GCF_002776525.5 Piliocolobus tephrosceles
AAAAAAAAAGCTTACCCGAGACACAAGGATAGACACGAAGCTCCCCTCCCCTCACCCTCGCCAATAGCTACAGGCGCTGCCCGCCGTCCCTAACCCGGACCAATCCGCAGCCTGCTGTGGGCCTGACGGGAGGGGCGGGGCCGCCGTTGCCAGAGAAGCCACTAGCCGGTTACTAGCTGAGCTTTTGTTCCACTTGAAAGGGCATTCTTCCGCGGCAAGCAGGTCTAGGAATTCGCCTGCTTCCCACCTCGCGTCCCTTGCCTTCCTTCCTACTCTACCCACTGTAGTGCCCCCTGCGTCCCGCTCCCTCCTAGCCGACCCAGAGCACAGGAAGTATTGCCAGGGTTTCCACTGCAGCAGCCGTGGTGCTTCTGACCCTTTATAGCGCGGCGACGGCGGGCTGACGTCACGACGACGTGCGGACGCAGCGGCGGGGGCGTAGGTACGCCTTTTGGGTTGCGGACGACTTTGTGGGGAGCAAAGCTGCTGCTGGGTGTTTACCGTGGGCGCCCCTGGAGGTCTGGAGGTGAGGGCCGTGGTGGGTCCCGGAAATAAAAGGCCTTCGCGCCCACCCAGTCCCCTCCGCGTAAACCCTCCACCTCCCTCAGGCTGACTACCTGGCCTGGGAAAAGGGCGGCGAGACTCGCTCTTAGGAAGGGTGTGGTCCCTGGGACATCAGGGCAGATGTTATCGTGAGGTGGGCTTGTCCAGAACCAAGTCCTGACTGGGCCGTTCCTGGATATGATTGCGTTTCTTTCAGAAATAGTGATCTCTTAATCACTGGGCTGGCTTTTAAGCGCCCCTCATGTTATATATCAGATTGTGGGAAGCCCTGGGGGCTTCGTAAGTGAGGCATATTCCAGGAATCCTCAGGAAATAATTCCTTCTCCAGGATTCCTCTAGGTCCCAGCACCTATAGGCGACTCCTGTAGTGCGGGATTGGCCTAGGGTCGTGGAGAGTGCTAAAGGCCGACTTGTGTTCAATCCCAGCTCTGCCACTGAACCCGCCGTGTGGCCTTGTCTAGGTCACTTAACCTTCCTGGCTTCCTTACTGATAACTGTAAAATGGTGACAGTAATCATCACTTTGGGGTGGTTGTAATACGAGATTAAATAAGCGCAGGGCCATTAAGGTGGCACCGAATGTAGGTGGTTAGTGAGTGGTGGTGCTTGTTGTTTACTGAGAATAACCATACTGGGGCTGCTGTTGGGGATAAAGTCTATTTTGAAGACAGTTTCGTCATCACACAACGCATAGTACGGTTTCAAGTGTTTTTGAATGAATGAGGTTCTTGGAGTTTTAAGTGCAACTTAGAGAAACAAACCGCAGAAAACCTGTCTGCTTTTGAAATTAGTTTGATGTTCCGCTTATAGTAAGAATGGCATGATCTTGTTTATGATCTGCTTTTTGCCTCTCTTTTTCATCTTCTAATTTCACAATGGATGTGTATTTATAGTGTAGTTTTTCTATCCTAAAAGTTCCCTGTGACAAACTTCAGAACAACAGAATTTAGTGATCTGGTCGCGATGTGCTCTCCCTCTTTAGAATTGTAGTCTGTGCTTTTAGGTAGCTCAGTCTTTATTCATTACTCATTTCCTTCATTTCCTTGTGCAGAACTTTCTTCATCTTTTGAATCTAAATTGAATTTATGAGTATTAAAACCTGACTGAATTAAGGCAAGTTTGTGTGTTACTTTTTGCTTTGTAGATTTTTAAATTTATGTGTTAGTATCTCATGACTGTTTTTTTTTTTTTTTTTTTGAGATGAAGTCTTGCTTTGTCGCAGTGGAGTGCAGTGGCACGATCTCGGCTCACTGCAACCTTCGCCTCCCGGGTTCAAGTGATTCTCCTGCCTCATCCTCTCGAGTAGTCAGGACTACAGGCGCCCACCACCAGGCCTCGGCTACTTTTTGTATTTTTAGTAGAGACGGGGTTTCACCATCTCATGGCTTTTAATTCAAAGCTAAGTTCTACCAATTCCTTAGTTGTAACCTTGGGCAAGCTATTTAACCCTTCTAAGATTTAATTTCCTTATTTATAGCTTTTTAATAGCAACCTTGTGAAGCTTTTGTGAGATGTTTATAAGGTCAGTCAGTGGTCTTCTCAGTAAATGGCAACAGCTGTCATGTTGAAGAAAAGGAATATGCTTTATGTTTATCTGGTAAAGGATGGTGGCTTTATTTGGGATTAGACAATATTCTGAACATCTTTGGCCCAGCCTTTTTCCGGGTAATTGGGCTCTATATGGACACTCAAAAGTGTCCGAGTTTAAACAATAAATAATTTAGTCACCTTAACTTATATTTGAGAACCTAATCTATGCTCTCCACTGTGTTAGGTAATTTTTTAGGGCAGACAGTGATGCTTATATTTGTCCTTACAGTTAATAGCAAGTTTAAAAGAAAACTAAAATATGAGCATTTATGGAGCAATTTAATTCTAAACTATAGGATTCTGAAAATACCTTTTTTTTTTTTTTTTTTTTTATTACACTTTAAGTTCTAGGGTACATGTGTGTCTTGTTTTTCTAAGACCAGCGGAGCGGGCGCAAAAGAACCAGCGGGTAGGCAAGTGTAACAGCAAAAC
>NW_022298759.1:0-3592 GCF_002776525.5 Piliocolobus tephrosceles
GGGGGGAGGAAGGGTGCTGCATGAGAACTATTGGTGGCTTGGATCTGGGGGTAGCAGCCGAGGTACTGCGAGGTGAACAGACGCAAGGCACATTTAGGAGGTACAAGCCTCAGGGCTTGCTAATAGATTGCATGTGTGCGAGTGGGGTGGGAAAGGATGCGAAAGATGGTTCTTTATTTCTGAATTGAGCGGACGGGTGGGTGGTGATCTGAGTGCAAACCCAATGCCCACTAATGCAGAGATAACACAGAGAGAGGCAGTCAGTAGTAGGATCCATGGTGGCAAGGCAGCAGTGGTCTTCAGTCCTCGGAGGTGACAGAGGCTGAAGGATCCCCAAGGGAGAGAAACTGCCTCCCTGGGGTAGCTTGATCCAGCTGCTTTAGACATCCAGGCTTTCTTGGCGTGGTGAGCAATGACACCTGAAGGAACCTTATCACCAGGCCCCTCCCTCGAACTCTGGATCAGCCCAGCAGGTGCTCTCAACTTACCTCTTGGCCCTGCCTTCCCCTTCATCCCGGGAAATCCTGGGTCTCCAGGTGGCCCAACCTTGCCTGGAGTCCCCATGAAGCCAGGCTCACCTCTCATGCCTGACAAAGTCCAAAGGAAGGAAGTCAGGCCCTGGCATGGTAGGGGTGGTAGGGGTGGAGGATAGGCAGGGGTGAGGTAGGGAAGAGCATCAGCCACCGGCCTTTCTTCATAAGACTGCCAGAAGGAGCCCTGGCCGTGGAGTGGGGAAGGGCCCAGCAGCCAGCCAAGCAGCCGTACCTTTCAGTCCTAGCTCTCCAGGAAGGCCAGAAAAACCTGGAATTCCTTGGTCTCCCTTAGGCCCTTTAGGTCCAGGAATTCCAGGGAAGCCAGGGTCTCCGGTGTTGCCTTGATTCGAAGATGGCCCAGTGGGACCTGGGGGTCCAGGGGGGCCTGGGCGGCCTAGGGATAAGATCGGAAGAGGGGTGAGGGGCAGGTGAGCAGGTAGTAGCCACTGCTGAAGGCCTGGGGACTGACAGGACTCCAAAGCCCATTCCCAGGACAGAGAATGTTCCCTCACCACCTGTGGGGTCCTAGTGCCCAGACTTTCCCAAACCATTTCAGCAAAATGCACCTGGCTGAAGTCCCCTGTGTCCCCGCTCGGGGAGGGATGTGAAGCCAAACACGCCCATGTATGTCCAGCAACAGGGACTTGGCTGCGCTGTACACATGACTTCCCCAAATGTCAGACAAAAGGTGGTGGCTAGCCCTCTTTTGGGCTTCCTGTCTTTACCTCGTTCTCCATCTAGGCCTGGTCGCCCGGGGTCACCAGGCTGTCCTGCTATGAGTGAGGGCAAGGAGATGCCTGGGGCACCGGGGAGACCAGCGGGGCCCTGGAGACCTGGGAAACCTGCAAGAATAAATAAAAGGGGCTGGATAGGCTCCGTGTGCCCGGAAGATGGCCAGGCTCGCTCAGAGAAAATGGAAGCTCGCACAGAGAAAATGGAAGCAGTTAGGTAGGAGCCAGACCAGAGAACGCCAGCAGAGGGCTCTTCTCCCCTAATCCTTCCTTCCCAGAAAGCAGACAAACTTAACTGACAAGGGCTCAGAGCTGGAGCTGCATTTCATTGGAAAGTTCTAGCTCCCTTACCTCAGTGGTAATGGAAATATTTTAGGCCAATTTCCCCCACACCAGAAAGAAAAGAAGGCATGACTGAGCACCTGGACTTTTACGTTTCCAAAGTGATTTTAAACCTACTGTCTGTGTCAAAAAACACCTCTTAAGTTAGCCAGTTATGTCTGATGCTGCACAAAGGTTATAGAATGTAGGTCACAGGCCCCAGCCAGTCAGAACAGACACCAGGCCAATTAGAATGGAGGCAGCAAGAGTGTGGTGCCTCTGTGTCTTCTAGGGCTATCTTCTGCAATTTCTAGGCAAACTGGAAAACAATCTTTTATAGGTCATTCATGATATGAGCCAAGTGATTGCTTAATTGCCTATGGAACAAATGTCTCTGTAAAATCCCTCCTCCCTTTTGGCCAAAGAGAATAACCACTTATTACAATAGATACTGAATACTCATTTGCTCTAATTTTAATACTGCTTTACATGTTTTCTGTTTGTGGAACTATTTCTATTGTAATATGTTCGAAACCAAAACTTTCATCTGATCACAGAAGATTTATTTCATGTTCACATGTCAAATACATAGATGGTCATCTTGATGGGAAAACACAAATGTAGGTGTTGATATTATTCATGTAGCATGGAAGATATGTATTAATTACTTTGGGATAGTCTAGAATATATTCAAATGAAGATAAATGGATTCAAACTGGTTAATAAACTGTTCTGGTGGTTGAGATTCTTAATTTTTGTTTGCAACAAGAAAATCCAAAAATGTTAATATCGAATTTTATCTTCTGTGACAAGAAAAATGCAAAAATATGCTGAATTTCTCCTATTAATCTGAAATATGGTAAATCCATGAAAATTTATTAAAATGATGGTAGATTTGGGTGTTTTTAAGCAGCTCATTAATTAATTGAATCTTGAAATTTAGATAAGGAAAAAATAAATTTTGAGAAAAGTCTCTCTAGGTCTTTTAGGTCCGGGAAAAACACACACACACACACACACACACACACACACACACACACACATACAAAAAGAAAACTAGTAGCTAAGCCATGTGGTGGTACTCATAGCATTGTTATTTCTGGCTTGGTGAGCCTTTGAAATATTTTCCTTTATCACCAGGGTAAAAATCTGAAAAGAAAGACATATTGTATACTTTTTTTCTGAAAAAACAGCTCTACACATATATTATGTATATAGATATATAGCTTATATATATATATAAACTGAAATTATGCTACCTAATAAACATGTGTAATAGAGTAGGCAGTGGTAGGCAGTACACAAATTATAAATGTTCCCATGGCAGTTTTTGGAGACCGTTTTTCCCTTTAACTGTTTCTTGATTTTATAATTACACTTACGTGTTATTAAACCTGAAATAAAGGCACTACTGACTTTAAGTACTGCAAAAAGCTCATGCATTTCTTTAAGAATAAAACATTTTAAATGAGCAGATGAAAATGTAAAACAGCCCATTTTTCCAACTCAGTCCAGTGTCAAAGCCTTGAAAAAACAAAATATATAAATGCAGCCTCTGTATATTTAGTGCAAACATGAAAACAAATAGTATCACTGAAAGTTATTTAGATAACAGTATTGTAATGAGAGGGATTGCTCTATGAAGTTTTTTTTATTGGTTAATTTGTTTGAGATAGGGTCTTGCTCTGTTGCCCAGGCTGGTGTGCACCGAGGTGGTCAGGGCTCACTGCAACCTCAACTTTCCAGGCTCAAGTGATCCTCCCACCTCAGCCCCCTGAGTAGCTGGGATTACAGGCACACAGCACTATGCCCTGCTAATTTTTGTATTTTTTGTAGAAACAGGGTTTTATCATGTTACCCAGGCTGGTCTCCAACTCCTGGGCTCAAGCAATCTGCCTGCCATGGCCTCCCAAAGTGCTAGGATTACAGGCGTTAGCCACTGCACCCAACCACTCTATGATGTTTTCTTAGGAGTAAACCATCATATTGCACTGACTCCCACTGTCA
>NW_022298761.1:0-2313 GCF_002776525.5 Piliocolobus tephrosceles
GAATATTGGCCCCCACTCTCTTCTGGCTTGTAGAGTTTCAGCCAAGAGATCTGCGGGTAGTCTGACGGGCTTCCCTTTGTGGGTAACTCGACCTTTCTCTCTGGCTGCCCTTAACATTTTTTTCTTCATTTCAACTTTGGTGAACCTGGCAATTATGTGTCTTGGAGTTGTTCTTCTCGAGGAGTATCTTTGTGGCATTCTCTGTATTTCCTGAATTTGAATGTTGGCGTGCCCTACTAGGTTGGGGAAGTTCTCCTGGATGATATCCTGAAGAGTGTTTTCCAACTTGGTTCCATTTTTCCCCTCACTTTCAGGCACCCCAATCAGACATAAATTTGGGCTTTTTACATAATCCCATACATCTTGCAGGCTTTGTTCTTTTCCTTTTCTTCTTTTTTCTTTAGATTTCTCTTCTCACTTCATTTCATTCATTTGATCCTCAATAGCTGATACTCTTTCTTCCAGTTAATCGAGTTGGTTACTGAAGCTTGTGCATTTGTCACATATTTCTCGTGTCATGGTTGTCATCTCTGTCAGTTCCTTTATGGCCTTCTCTGCATTAATTATTCTAGTTATCAATTCTTCCACTCTTTTGTCATGTATTTCTTGTGTCATGGTTTTCATCTCTGTCAGTTCCTTTATGACCTTCTCTGCATTAATTATTCTAGTTATCAATTCTTCCACTCTTTTTTCAAGATTTTTAGTTTCTTTGCGCTGGGTACATAATTCTTCCTTTAGGTCTGAGAAGTCTGATGGGCTGAAGCCTTCTTCTCTCATCTCATCAAAGTCATTCTCCATCCAGCTTTGATCCATTGCTGGCGATGAGCTGTGTTCCTTTCTAGGGGGAGATGCACTCTTATTTTTTGAATTTGCAGCTTTTCTATACTGCTTTTTCCCCATCTTTGTGGTTTTATCTGTCTCTGATCTTTGATGGTGGTGATGTACTGATGGGGTTTTGGTGTGGGTGTCTTTCCTGTTTGTTAGTATTCCTTCTAACAGTAAGGACCCTCAGCTGTAGGTCTGTTGGATATTGCTTGAGGTCCACTCCAGACCCTGTTTGCATGGGTATCAGCAGCAGAGGCTGCAGAAAATAGAATATTGCTGAACAGTGAGTGTACCTGTCTGATTCTTGCTTTGGATGCTTCCTCTCAGGGGTGTACTCCACCCCTGAGGTGTGGCGTGTTGGTCTGCCCCTAGTGGAGGATGTCTCCCAGTTAGGCTACTCAGGGGTCAGGGACCCACTTGAGCAGGCAGTCTGTCCCTTCTCAGATCTCATCCTCTGTGTTGGGAGATCCACTGCTCTCTTCAAAGCTGTCAGACAGAGTCGTTTGCATCTGCAGAGGTTTCTGCTGCTTTCTGTTGTTGTTGTTGTTGTTGTTGTTGTTATTGTTTAGCTGTGCCCTGTCACCAGAGGTGGAGTCTACAAAGACATGCAGGCCTCCTTGAGCTGCTGTGAGCTCCACCCAGTTACAGCTTCCCAGCGGCTTTGTTTACCTACTTAAGCCTCAGCAATGGTGGGCGCCCCTCCCCCAGCCTCGCTGCTGCCTTGTTAGATTACAGACTGCTGTGCTAGCAATGAGGGAGGCTCCATGAGCCTGGGACCCTCCCGGCCAGGTGTGGGATATAATCTCCTGGTGTGCCCATTTGCTAAGACGCTTGGTAAAGCGCAGTATTGGGGTGGGAGTTACCCGATTTTCCAGATGTTGTGTGTCTCAGTTCCCCAGGCTAGGAAAAGGGATTCCCTTCCCCCTTGTCCTTCCCAGGTGAGGTGATGCCTGGCCCTGCTTCAGCTCTCACTGGTCGGGCTGCAGCAGCTGACTAGCACTGATTGTCCAGCACTCCCTAGTGAGATGAACCCAGTACCTCAGGTGAAAATGCAGAAATCACCTGTCTTCTGTGTCGCTCGCGCTGAGTGCTGGAGACTGGAGCTGTTCCTATTCAGCCATCTTGCTCCGCCTCCAGAAATTCTTAACAAAATACTAGCTAACTGAAGCCAACAGCACATCAAAAACATAATCCACCATGATCAAGTCGGTTTCACATTAGGGATGCAGGAATGGTTCCACATACACAAGTCAATAAATGTGGTACACCACATAAACAGAATTCAAAACTCACATGATCCTCTCAATAGACACGGAAAAGGTACTTGACAACATTCAGCACCGTTTTATGATTAAAACTCTCAGCAAAATTGGCACAAAAACCCACAGCCAATATAATACTGAATGAGAAAAAGTTGAAAGCATTCACTCTCAGCAGGGGAACAAGACAAGAATGACCGCACTCACCACTTGAGGAAAAAAAAAAAAA
>NW_022298763.1:0-1521 GCF_002776525.5 Piliocolobus tephrosceles
TGGAACATTCTCTAGAATCAACCACATGCTAGGCTACAAAAGAAGTCTCAATACATTTTTTTAAAATTGAAATAACATCCAGGATATTCTCAGACTGTAACAGAATAAAGGCATATATCAACAACAAGGAACGGTACTTCTCAAAAGAAGACATTTATGCAGCCAATAGACACATGAAAAAATGCTCATAATCACTTGCCATCAGAGAAATGCAAATCAAGACCACAATGAGATACCATCTCACACCAGTTAGAATGGCGATCATTAAAAAGTCAGGAAACAACAGCTGCTGGAGAGGACGTGGAGAAATAGGAACACTTTTACACTGTTGGTGGGATTGTCAACTAGTTCAACCATTGTGGAAGACAGTGTGGCTATTCCTCAAGGATCTAGAACTGGAAATACCATTTGATCCAGCAAACCCATTACTGGGTATATACCCAAAGGATTATAAATCATGCTTCTATAAAGACACATGCACATGTATGTTTATTGCGGCACTATTCACAATAGCAAAGACTTGGAACCAACCCAAATGTCCATCAATGACAGACTGGATTAAGAAAATGTGGCACATATACACCATGGCATACTATGCAGCCATAAAAAAGGAAGAGTTCATGTCCTTTGTAGGGACATGGATGCAGCTGGAAACCATCATTCTCAGCAAACTATCACAAGGACAGAAAACCAAACACCGCATGTTCTCACTCATAGGTGGGAAATGAATAGTGAGATCACTTGGACACAGGAAGGGGAGCATCACACACCAGGGCCTGTTGTGTGAGGGGAGGGGGAAAGGATACCATTACTAGATATACCTAATGTAAATGACGAGTTAATGGGTGCAGCACGCCAACTTGGAACATTTATACATATGTAACAAACCTGCACATTGTGCACATGTACCCTGGAACATAAAGTTTAATAAGCAAACAAACAGAAAACAAATCAACAACAAGGAGAACTTTCAAAACTGTATAAATACATAGAAATTAAACAATATCCCCTTGAATAGCCAATGGGTCAATGAAGAAATTAAGAAGGAAATTAAAAAATTTCTTGAAATAATTGAAAACAGAAACACAACATATCAAAGCCTATGGTATACAGCAAAAGCAGTATTAAGAGGAAAGTTTATAACAATAAACTACATTTAAAAAACACATGTAAAATAAACAACCTAACAATGAACTGCAATGAGCTAGAAGAGCAAGAACAAATCAAATCCAAAAGTAGTAGAAGAAAAGAAACAAAGATCAAAGAGGAAGTAAATCATATTGAAACTAACAAATATGAAACATGAAGGAAAAAATGTTGAAAAAAAAAATCACAAATAAATACAATTAGAAACAGAAAAGGAGAATTACATTTGATACCACAGAAATACAAGGGATCATTAGAGACTATTTTTAACAACTGTATGTCAACAGATTGGAAAACCTAGAGGAAATGGATCAATTCCTGGACATGTACAACTTACCAAGATGGAACCAAGAAGAAACGGAAATCCTAAACAGA
>NW_022298764.1:0-3461 GCF_002776525.5 Piliocolobus tephrosceles
ATTTTTCAGTTTCATTATAATTTTATAGGACTACCCTGATACATGCAAGCCCATCCCTGGCAAAATGTTGTTATGCAGTGCATGACTATATTACACTGGAAGAAAGAGATAATATGCTGACACTCCCACCTGGCCAGCAGGAGGAGGTCGCCCTCCAGAGACGGCAAGAGAAGGGGTAGAACTCCTCCTTGCTCTGGCTGTTCCTCCACCACTTCCACGGAGACTGTGGTACAGCACCCGAAGCTTCCTACCCAGCCCAGTCCTGGCCAGGCAGGCCCCGCAGTGCTCCTACTCCCTCTTCCCAGCCCCCGGACTTGCTGCTGCTGCCACCACTAGCGTGGATGTCAATACAACCATTGCTGCTGTTGCCCTCAATGCACTGGGCCACCCTGCAAAGCTCCTACTACCTGGCCACGCCGCAGCCCTGCCCCTGCCATGGCCTCAGCTGGCCATCTTCTTACTGCTCTGGGCCGCTGCAGTCTCCATAGCTGCCACCAATCGCAGCGAGAGGAGCGGCAGCCCCAGGACATCTGCAAGTTGTCAGCATGTAACTCCTCCTCCTCCTGGCATGTAACAGCTGGGCAGGCAAAGTCAAAACAGCCTAGAGGAGCATGCAAAGTGATAGCGTTAGAGCCTCACCTTGTCATCCTGGCCACTGGATGGCAGGGGCTGGTCTCAGTGAAGGCACTCACATCCACCCTCCCAAGTTCAGCCTCTCCTTTTGGCCCAAGCGGACCAGGAACTGGGGCCTGGAGTGGATACTGGTAATACCACATTGCCTGGCTCTAATCCACAGGAACCGCTGGGCGCACCAGGGCTGCACACCTTGGGGAGCAGAACCAGCAGGAACTCAGACCCAGCCAGCCCTCCCACCCAAGCGCTGGTTCCCGATCCTCATACCTCCACCCACAGAGCCCTGTCCTCCCGTGGTGTTGGCTACTCCGTGTCTGTCGTTCCTACGGGTCCCAGGTGGTCTCCGCAACACAAAGGTCGTGGCCCGGGAACCACAGCGGGGTGTTGGGGCCTATGCCCTGCTCATGATTCCTGAGGAAACGCTGTGCGCTTGCTGCACTCCAGCAGGAGCAGGAGATCGCCCTCTAGAGTCTGGAGTCCAGGAAGAGGAGGAAAGCTCCTTTCTTGGAGACCACTGCTGTTGCTGCAACCTCTGCCGCCACTGGCAGGACAGCCCCTGATAGCGCCTCTAACCCGCTGCCTGCCGTTGGCCCCGGGACAGTGCCCCTGACACCGCCCCTCGCCGCTGCGGTGCAGAACCCAATAGCGCCCCCAACCCGCACTCACCTCGGAAAGCGCAGCACCAGAACACGTCCCCATCCTAGCCCCTGCCGTGGGCCATGCAGCCACTGAGAGGACCCCTAACCCACTGCAGGCAGTGACGCCCCAGGCAGAGCACAGCAACCTCCTCCCCGCAGTGATTAGTGCAGCCAAGGATCCTTAAGATCCGCAACCCCCTCCCCAGGACGGGTAGTGCAGCCCCACATAGCAGACAGCACCCCCAACTATCCCACAGCCACGGGGAATGATGCCCCGGATAGCGCACCCCACCCGCATCCCGCCGTGGACAGTGTAGCCCCCGTCAGCACCCCTAAGCGGTATGCCGCTGCCAGAAATATAGTCCCCATAGCGCACCAAACCGGCCCCCACCACAAACAGTGCAGCAGCTGATAAGAGCCCCTAACTCGCCCCCACTGACCGCAGAGCAGCCTCCGAACGGTGCACACAACCCACACAACCCACCGCACCACCCCGCCTGCCACCGGCCATGTATCGCCCCCAAACCGCCCCTTGCTGCGGAGAGTGTATTTCCCAATAGCACACCCAACCCACCATCATGGGCGGTGTGTCCCCCACAGCGCCTGAAACCACACCCTCCAAGCACCTACCTGCACCCCTCACTCCCCTGCCCCACCACCACCAGTGTAGCACCGGATACCATCTGTAACCTATCCACCTGCCACAGGCATTGCAACCCCACATGGTGCCCCCAACAAGCCCCCCGCCATGGGCAGAGCAGCCCCGGAGCGCATCCCTATTCTGCTGTGGGCAATGAAGCCCGATCAGTCAGGACCCCGACCAGTCCTCCCACCCCCAGGCCGCGGGCAGTGTAACCACAATAGCAGCCCCCACCCGGCCCCTGTTGGGGGCAGTGCAGCACCCAATAGCGCCCCCAACCACCCCTACTGCTGCCAACAATACAGCCAAGATAGTGACTCCAATCCGCCCCCCCACACCGCCACCCTGCCCACACCCCCCCACCTTCCCCTGCTGCTGAGAGCAATGCAGTCCTGACAGCACACCTGAAATTAGTAGACGCCCGGAATAACACTCTAGTACACCAAAAGAGTGACATTGGAATAACACCCCAACCAGTCCCCGCTGCGGGCAGCCCCGTACAGCGCACCTACCCCATCGCCTTTCTACCCTCGGGCCAGCTGCAGTGTCCGTCGCTGCCACCAACCACACCGAGGCGACCCAGTGAGGTGAGGGCCAGCCAGGCCAGCTACAATCTCACAGGCTCTAGCCTCCAGCCTGTGGCAGGTGCCTCCTCCTCCTCCTTCCCTTCCTGTAGCCAGGCATGGAGCAGCTCTCACCACCAGCTGCCTCTTTCCATTGCCGCCACACATCAAGCAGAGGCAAGCTCTGGTGCCACAGGCTCCAGCTTTCAGTGTAGGGGAAACAGAACTGGCTTCCGCCTGCTCTAAACTGCCAGTAGAGAAAACGCACGGACTGACACAGCAGAGCCCACAATGAGGTGGTGCCCATTGGTGTGCCTTATATACTGAGGTTGTGGTTCCTGGACTTCATGTTCTGATTGGATGAGAGAAAACTGCTGTTCCTACTCTGATTGGATGTTATTTTCAAGTTCTGATTGGATGAGAGCAAGTCTTAGACTAACCAATGAGTATGTGAAAATAAAGTCCAATCAGAGTAGGCCTAGCCTTTTCCTCTCATCCAATCAGAACACGTAGTTTATAATCTTGGTATATAAAGCATGTTAAGTGGGCGAGTCTCCCTATTCCAGCCTTGTCTGTGTCTGACTTTGTAGCTGCTTCCTTCCCAGCTTGGGGTAGGAGGTGCTGGCTGCCGCACGCTAGATGCTGGAGCCTGTGGGGCTGTGGCTGTCCTGGCTGACTCGCCTCGCTGGCATGCTTTGCTCGCTGCAGTTGGTGGCAGCCGCGCACACTGCAGCTGGCCAGAGCATAGAAAGGCATCAGAGTGAGTGCGCTATCCAGGGCTGCACTGCCCGTGGCCTGGGACAGTTTGGGGGCCCTATCTCAGGCGTCACTGCCCGCCTTGGGTGGCTGGTTGGGTGTGCTATCTGGGGTTGTGCTGTCTGCACCGGGGGGGTGGGTTGGGGGCCTTAACCAGGGCTGCAGTGCCTTTGTTGGGGAGCTGGTTGGGAGCACTATCCCAGACTGTATTGCCGGCAGCAGTGGGGTGGG
>NW_022298765.1:0-2443 GCF_002776525.5 Piliocolobus tephrosceles
AAAAAAAAAAAAAAAAAAAAAAAAATTACATCAAGGTAAATGGGGTATCCATCATCTCAAGCATGTATTCATTATTTGTGTTATAAACAATCCAATTTTACTCTTTTAGTTATTTCAAAATATACAATAAATTATTGTTGCCTGTAGTCACCCTGTTGTGCTGTCAAATACTAGATCTTACTCATTTTAACTAGTTGTATTTTTCTACCTGTTAACCATCCTCCCACACTACTACCTTTCCCAGCCTCTGGTACCTATCCTTATACTCTCTATCTTCATGAGTTCAACTGTTTTAATTTTTATTTACCACAAATAAATGGGAACACGCAACATTTGTCTTTCTGCACCTGACTTATTTCACTTAACATAGTGATCTCCAGTTTCATCCATGTTTTAATGAAAATGACAATATCTCATTTTCTCTAAGGCTGAGTAGTTCTCCTCTGTGTATAGGTACCACATTTTCTTATCTATTCATCTGTTGACAGACACTTCGGTTGTTTCCAAATCTTAGGTATTGTGACTAGTGCTGCAATATACATGGGAATGCAGATATCTCTTCAGTATACTGACTTATTTTCTTTTGAGTATATCCAGCATCTCTTAGGAACTTACAAAATTTACAAGAGAAAACCCAATTAAAAGGGGGGAAAAGACAAGAAAAGACACTTATTGAAAGAAGACATACATGCATCCGACAAGCTTGTGAAAAAAACCCTCAACATCATTGATTGTTAGAAAAATGCAAATCAAAACCACAATGACATGTCATCTCACACCAGAGTGGCTATTCTTAAAAAGTCAAAAAAAAAAAATTGCTGGCGAGATTGTACAGAAAAGGGAATACTTACACACTGTTGGGAGTGTAAATTGGTTCAACCATTGTGGAAAGCGGTATGGCAATTCCACAAAGAGCTAAAAACAGAACTACCATTCCATCCAGCAATCCCATTATTGCATATATGCCCAGAGGAATAGAAATCAGTCTACCATAAAGACACATGCATGTTAATGTTCATTGCACCACATCACGTTGGTAAAGATGTGGAATCAACATAAATGCCCATAAATGACAGATTGGATAAAGAAAATGTGGTACATATACACCGTGGAATTCTGTACAGCTATAAAAAATAATGAGCTCATGTCTTTTTAGGGAATATGGGTGAAGCTATAGGCTATTTTCCCGAGCAAACTAATACAGAAACAAAACCAAATACCACGTGTTCTCACTTATAAGTGGGAGCTAAATGATGAGAACTCATGAACACAGAGATGGGAACAGTAGACACTGGGGCCTACTTGAGGGTAAAGGGTGGGAGGAGGGAGAGAATCAGAAAAAATAACTATTGTGTACTAGCCTTAGTACCTGGGCGATTAAATAATCTGTACAACAAACCCCTGTGACACAAGTTTACCTAGACAACAAACCAGCATATGTACCACTGAACCTGAAATGAAAGTTCAAAAAAAGAATAATTATTAATGATATCGGTGATCTTGACATTGCACATCTGTGAGAAGATATCACCAAACCCTGAAAAAATTGATAGATCGTTCTGAGTTTTATTTTCACCAAGAGAAGATTTATGTATAGGAATTTTAGAATAAGCCTATTTATTTCATCAAAACACTTTAATTTGACAAGGTTAATTGTTGAAAATACAACTAGTGATAAAATACTGAAAATGAATTTTAAAGATAGAGCATCACTTGCTACATTTTGAAGGAAAGTTTAAGTGATTCGCATGAGATTATTGAAATGGCTTTAAAACTGTTTCTATTCTCAACACAGGACTCTGAGACCGGTTTTTTAGTGAGTGTTATCAAACAAAATAGTGAAACAGTTTAGATACACATTATTGTCTGTGGATAGCACTACTGCCAATGCAAACTAGATTAAGTTAATAAGTGAGTTTGTCTCATTAATATTTGCTATTAGTATTTACCCAGAGAGTGTTTGCATGCTTTTAATGTGGAGAATAATCATCTCCCTCATAAATTTGTTTTTAGTTTCATCTGTATAATGACAAAAAGTTTGTGTATATTTTCTCTAGTAATTGACTACTTGCATTTGCAATAAATGACTTAAATAGATATTTAATTATTTCCCTATGTAGTGTTGGTTGTGATTATATTACCATTTAGTATGCCTTGTTGGATATAAAACATGAAAAATCTTGGGTTTTATTTCATAGATTTTTATTGTTTAGTTTTTCTAGTAATTCATTTAACTTTTTAAAATGTTTCGGACTGTGATAGATTGGGATTTTTAGAGGTGGTTGTTTATCACCAATAGTTTGATTAATGGTGATCCAGTGGATTTTAGTAAGATAATTACAAATACTTGAGGTGTGACGCCACAAAGAGCCGTAATGGACTCAGCGTTCAACAGCTATGGAAAAAGTTACGTGGATATTTCAGAGGAAAGATGAAGAATAAA
>NW_022298766.1:0-1381 GCF_002776525.5 Piliocolobus tephrosceles
ATTTTTTATTATTATATAAAATACATCATATGCCTATTATGCTAAGAGAATTCTTATTTAAAAAACTATTCATAAAGTTTATAACATATTTATGTATATATAATAAAGAACAAGTATATAAATATATAAAAAACGTGAATGATATTGAAATATATCAGCAAGTTTTTGAAACGCATAACAACATAAATGTTTTATTATTTTTGAAAGAAAAACAAGGAGACATTGGATATATTGTTGAATTGTGTTTAACAGAAATAAAAAAAAACATTTTAATACTTTATGATACTTTTAATCTAAAAAACAAATGGGTTTATCCAAAAAATGTTACTTACGACGACATTTTTTATGTTAATTTTGCAACCTATGTGCAGGTATACAATTTGTATGCAATGCCGTATAAAAAAGAGATAAAAAAAAAGTTACTACTTGTTAACAAAAGAAAGAAGGTGAAGCAGTGCGAAAACTGTAGTGACGATAGCAAAAGTAGTAATTACCAATTTGAGCACACGATGTATAAGTCGACATTTCTAAATGCTATGCTTAAACAAGTAAACAAAAACGACTATAATAAACATTTTTTCAATGATTATTATGCTGGTATAAAAAACAAACTTATCTCGATGAGTACAAATGGAAATCTTTCGCATCATGGTAAAAAGAAACGCATGAGAGTTGGTTTGTACAATAAAGGCACTGATGACAGTGGTAATAGTGGCCACGAGTTAAAGGGGGGAAAAAATATGCAATATGGTTATTTATTTGTTAAATCAAAATATAATTGTTATTTAAACAGAAATAAATTGTTATTAAAAAAAAGAAAAAATGAAAAAATGACTCAAAGAAATAAAAAGCTGTGGAAATCTTTCTGGATTTATAACACAAAAGAATATAATTTAATTTTTTTACATTTGTATATGCTATTGTTTATTTTGAAAAAAAATAAAATAAAAAATAAAAAAATATATGAACATATCATATTTTTCGTCATAAATGAATGTTTAAAAAGTTTTATTAACATTTATGACTACTTGAATGAAAAAGAAAATAATGCATGTGACAGTAATCAAAGCCGAAACAACATAAATGAAAAAAAAATTATTTTTTTTAACTACATTTTTGAGCAAATAATAGTATTCACAATCAACGCAAACTCGTATAAAATCTCAGATAAAATATGTAGAAAATTATTACATAACTATAAAGATATAAACATAAATATAATGAAATTACCACTAATTGTATTATTAAAAAATATAACTGATTTATATATTTTATCTATTGGTAATTATAAAATTACAAATAACAAAATAAAAGAACAGATGAATATTTATACTTGTGAAAAAAAAAAAGGAGTTGTTATAAATTCTCAAATAGACCACAC
>NW_022298767.1:0-4079 GCF_002776525.5 Piliocolobus tephrosceles
AACAGTCATTCCTCCTCTCTTCAATGCATCTATTTTCAGTTCCGTGTTACAGCAGGTGCTGAAATCTCCCATCTGAATTTCATAGCTCTTGTGAAGGTTTTTGCATGCATGGATAGTTGTTCAAATTGATGTTTCTGCAGGGGCATGAGTTCTGGGGAGTCCTATTCTACCATCTTGCTGATGGCCAACCTACGTTTAACTTTCTGAAGAATCTCCAAGCTGTTTTCCACAGCAGCTGAAGCATTTTATACCTCTACTAGAAATGTACAAGGGCTCTGATCGCCCTATATCCTCACTAATGCTTGTCAGTTTTATTTTTTAAAAAAATCACCATCCTAGGCATGTAAAATGGTACTTCATTGTGTTTTGATTTGCATCACTAATAACTAGTGAGTATCTTTGCTTATGTGCTTGTCCATTTGTATATCTTCTTTCGAGACATAGCTGTTCAATCCCTTTGGCCATTTTTAATAGAATTTTTTGTCTTTGTATTAGTTATAGGAATTCTTTATATGTCCTAGATATTAGACCTTTATCAGATGTAATATTTGAAAATATTTCTTTCCATTTTATAGGTTATCTTTTTACTTTTGTGATAATGTTCTTTGATGCACATTTAAAAAAATTTTTAGGTAATATAATTTATCTATTTTCCTTTTGTTGCCCAGGCTTTTGGTTTCACATATAACAATCAACTGCCAAATCCAAGGTCATGAAGTGACCCCTATGTTTTATCTAAGACTTTAAAAGTTTTAGATATTATATCTAGGCAATTAATCCATGTTGAATAACTGTTATATGTAGTCCAACTTCATTATTTTATATGTTGGATATCCAGTTGCCACAATACCATTTTCTGAAAAGACCATTCTGTCTCTCAGTGAATAGAATTGACAACTTTGCCAAGTATTAAATGACCATAAACATGATTTTTTTCTGGACACTCAGTATGATTCCATGTTTATTTCCATCTTTATGCCAGTACCACAATCTTTTGATTACAGTAGCTTTTTGGTAAGTTTTGAGAAAAAAAAATGTGAGTTCTTCAAATTTGTTCTTTTTTCAAGACCTGTTTTTAGCTATTTGGGACATGTTCCGACTTCATATGAATTTGAACATTAACTTCCCATTTTGGGAGGAATAAGGCCATTGTGATTTTCATAGGGATTGCAGTAATTGGTAGATCACTGGGAAGTATAGTTATTTTAATATTAACTATTTCAATTAATGAACACAGAATACATTTTTCATGTATTTATTTCTTTCAGGAATGTTTTGTAGTCTTCAGTGTACAAATCTTTCCTCTCAATGGTAAAATTTATTTCTAGTTATTCTTTTGGGTACTACTTTAAATAGAAATTCTTAATTTCATCCTTTAGATTGTTCATTGCTTATGTATAGAATCACAATTGATTTTTATTGTACCTTCCAGGCTTTCTAAAGTCGTTTGTGAATTTATGTGCGTGCATTGTATATATGTGTATATTCTTTGACATTCTCTGCATTTAACATACTGGCATTTACAAGTAGAGGTACTTCTTTCCTTCCAATTGGACTGCCTTTTAATTCCTTTTCTTGCTTAAATGCTCTGGCTAGAACACCCTGCAGGATGTCAAACAGAAGTCATAAAAATCGGCATCCTTGTCTTGTTTCCGATTTTAGTACTAAAGATTTCTGGTCTTCTCCCACTGGCTATGATGCTAGCTGTTGGCTTTCCATATATACCCTTTGTCATATGGAAGAATTTGCTTTCAATTTTTGTACATTGAGGTTTTTTTTTTTTTTTTTTTGAATGGATGTTGGATTTTTGTCATGCTTTCCTATTAATGTGGTATATTAATTTGATTATCATATACAGACCGACCCTTTCATTCCTGGGATAAATCACATTTGGGCATCATGTATAATACTTCTAATATGCTCTGATTTGACTTGCTATTATGTGTGATGCTGTGATGGAATTTGCACATATATACATATATATATTTGTTTGTTTATTTATTTATTTTCTTGCTTGTGATGTTTATTCCTTCCTCCCATCCCCTGGCTTTAGTAGCAAGCTAATGTTGGCCTCATAGGAAGTATTCCCTTCTCTTCTATTTTTTGAAAAATGTTGAGAATTGGTTTGAATAAATATGGTTTGAATAAATGTTTGTTAGAATTTCACCAACAAAGCCATCAATCTGGTATGTTTTCTTGTGAGCATTTTTAAATATTGGTTCAATCTGCTGACTGTAGTTCTGTTCAGATTTTCTATATTTTCTTGAATCAGTTTTGTAATTTTTGTGTTTCTATGTATTTTTCCATCTAATTCGTCGACCTACAGTTGTGCACAGCATCCCATTATAATCCCTTTAGGTCAGCAGTTTTGTCCCTCCATTCAGCTCTGATTTTATTTAAGTTAAAGAAACAGCTTTTGTTTTCATTGATTCTATTGTTTTTTTCTCGCCTTTGTTTTATTTGCCTCTACTGTGATCTATTTCCTTCCTTCACCTACCTCTGGGTCTAGTTTATGCTTCTTCTTCATTAATGTAGGTGTTAAAGCTATTGCACTTAATCACTTTTGGTATACTGTGCTTTTGTTTGCATGGTCTCCACATATTTTCTAATGTCCTTTTTGATTTCTACATCAATACATGTTTAAAGGTGTGTTTTTAAATTTCCCTGCATTTATGAATTTTCCAAGTTTTCCTTATCACTAAGTTTGAGCTTTATTCCATTCCGTTTAGAAAATATATTTTGTATAATTTCTGTATTTTACAATTTGAGACTTGTTTTGTGGCCCCATATATGATCTGTTCCAGAGAACATCTCATGTGCCTCAAAAAGAATGAAAATTATGCTTTTGTTGGTGGGTTATTCAGTATGTCTGTTAGGTCTTGCTGAGATGTTGTTCAAATTCTCAATTTTCTATCTTGTGTTTAGATGATCTATCCACTTTATCATTTTCTCCATTAAACATATTTCTTTAAGTGTTTGATTTATTCTTTTTTTTTTTTTTGATTTCTCATCTCTTTTGTCTTCCCTTTTTAGGTATTTTCTTAGCGGTTACCATGTGGATTACAATCAACATCCAAATTTATAACAAACATATGAAAACTTTGCCCCTATTCAGCCTCATCCTGTCTTTAAGTTACTACTTCATACATTTTCTCTTCATACACTGTGTAAATTAACATGGATTTATATATTTCATGCATTATTTTTTATATCATGTAGAAAATAAGAGGAGTTACAAACAAAAAATACAGTACTGTCATTTATATTTACAACTACGGTTACCTTTCTAACATTCTTACCTTTTCCATATGTCTTTGCATACTGTAGTGCTTGAATTCATCTTGAAGGATTCACTTTAGCATTTTTGTAGGGAAGGTCTACCAGAAAATCATTTCCTCAACTTTTGTGTATTTGAAGAGTAGTTTTACTGAACATAGAATTTTTGGCTGACTTTACTGTTTCTCTTTCAATATTTTAAATATTTTGTTCTAAAGTTACTGAAATTAGCTGTTAGTCCTATTGAGGACCCCTTGTATGTAAAATTTGCTACTTGCTTGTTTTCAATATTTTATCTTTTCAAAAATTTGATCATGGTTTATGTCTGGGATCTTTATGAGTTGGTCCTATTTGGAGTATTTTTTAAGTTCTTGAATGTGTAGCTCATACCCTCCCATCAAACTTATGAAGTTTTCCGTGACTATTTCTTTAATCTGTCCTGACTTGATAATTCTAATTCCTATTTCCAAATTCACTAATTCTTTCTTCTGCCTTCAGAAAGCTGATGTTGAATTATTTTACTATTTTTTTTAATTTAAACTATTTTACTTTTTGGCACTAGAATTCATCTTTGGATCCTTTTTAATTATTTCTTCTTTATTAATATTTTACTTCTTTAGACATTACTTTCCCAGTTTTCTTCAATTCTTTAGCCATGACTTCCTTTAGCCTATTAAGCATTTTTCAGATAGTTAATTTAAAGGTTTTATCTACTAATTCCAGTGTCTGTGCTTCCTCACAACCAGCTGTCTTTTTCCCCCCATGTGAATAGGCCATACTTCCTTTTTCTTTTTATGCCTTGT
>NW_022298768.1:0-3051 GCF_002776525.5 Piliocolobus tephrosceles
ACCGGAAAGGACATTGCTGGCTGTGGCTAAGTGCTCGAGAAGTGAAAAGCAGCACACAGAACAACTTTTGTCTAAAGTTCACTGCAGTAGAAGAAAATGACACTGATAATCATGAGTAGAAGACTAAAACACCGTGTGCGTCTCAATGTGTGAACTAGAGCAAAGGTCACCTGTAAGAGTAAAGGGTGAAAACCCCACTGCGGCTGAGTTTTGTGCCTCTACCATAAGTGCCACCTTTTTCTCGAATTTCTGTATGCAGGAACTTAGCAGTCATCAAACGTGCAAGGATTTTAAGACTGAAACGAATGATTTTAAAATGCAAGTTAAAAACACCATGGCTTATAAAAAAGCATAGACAATGAAGTAATTGTTGGTTAAAGTGAAAATGAACATAAAATCAAGTTGTACAATAATGCCACATAAATTATGGTCCCATTTCTTTGGTCTTGTTTTTTAAGAGATGGGGTCCTGCTCTGTCACCAGGCTGGAGTGCATAAGTGCAATCACAGCTCACTGCAACCTTGAACTCCTGGGCTCAAGGGATCCTCCCACCACAGTCTCCCGAGTAGCTGGGCCTACAGGTGCGTGCCACCACGCCTGAATATTTTTTACCGTTTTTGTAGAGGCAGGGTCTAGTTTTGTTGCCCATGCTGGTCTTAAACACCTGGCTTCAAGCGATCCTCCTGCCTTCAAAGTGCTGGGCTTACAGGCATGAGATTTTCTTTTTAATTAACAAAAACTAAAAAGCACAAGGAAGCACACTTTTCAAGCAGTTGGCTTGGATTACAGGGTTGAAGCAGTGGTGGTGTGGAGGGAATCTAACACTTCCAGCGCCACACTGCTTAACTTGTTCCAATGCATATGTGGCATTTTTAAAATCTGGTGAAGTAGAAAGAGGTTATTTCTATTGTAAAGGCAAGTGTGCAAATGAACATTTATTTAAATGTCTCACATCAGAATATGGAAGAAAAGGAAACTGAAGTCAAATTCTTTGAGTTTTATAGGAATCCCTTAAGAAAACACACACTCTCTGATAAAGCACATTTCCAGGAACAGGGCTGATTTCATCTGCCTTCCACTGCGAACGGTGACATCACATTCTAGATGATTCTAGGACACATCCACCTCTGACAGAAGGCAGGACAGACAGTGATGGTAGCATCTGCGGCAAAGACACAGGCTCCTTAAAGATGCCCGTGGCGAGATCAGCCCTAGGTCACCACTTCCACAGATGTGCCATTTCCTAAAGCAGACGAAGGGAGTCAAATAGGCCAGGTGGGAAATCAAGGAAGTAGTGGGCGTGTTCCCAGGGACTGTGCTGGCAGAAGTCACGACGATCTCGTGTGGGCCCTCCAGGAGAAACCCAGCGCCACTCGGGTGGCTGGGGCGCCGTCAGTTGGGACCAGTGAGGTTGGAGCCAGACCCTGGGGGACGGAGCCTCTACAAGCACCAGCAGGGATGGCGTTCCATCGATCCATGCATCCTCCTTCTTGAGAAATTTCTATTACTTATATATTAAAAACAGATGCTCACTGTTGAAAGATTATAAAATACAAAAAAACAAGGAATAAAAGATCTAGAATCCCCCTGGCCCAGGGGGAACTTCCACATTTTTAGTGTTTTCTGTCTGCATTTTCCTATTGGATGGTGGAAACAGACACCACTTTTCTGCTGACACAGCAGACAGATCTGTTTATCTTCTACAAATATGGAAATAAATGAACAAAAGAGCTGGCAACATATCTCTTTTCTACAGGGGAGCTCTTTCTGGGCCCCCACTATAGCCCCACATTTCCTCTCGCCTGGCTACACACCTCCCCATCTGTGGTCCTACTATGACACACGTGCACCCTGGAGGCCCAGGACATTCTCCTATCAGGATAGACAGCACAGGCCTAAGCCTGCCTTCCTCTCTCTACTAATAGGGTGGCTGGGGCACCGTCAGTTGGGACCAGTGGAGGTTGGAGCCAGACCTTGGGGGTCTCCTCCTTGGTTTAGTCCCTCATGGGGGTAGCTGCCTCGGACAAGGATACAGGAAGTGAATTTCCGGGATATAACATGTTTGCACAGATCTGTGTCATCCACACGCAACTGACGAGTCCCCAAAAGTGCATGTCTGTGAGTCTGTCCTTCTGGTCTGGCCAGTTTCCGCAGATGAGATGAACACAGCTGAGGGGCTGCCACACTTCGGAAGAAGGGGCTGGAGGGCCAGACCGTAGGCTGCAAACTCCCTTGCCCCATGCCACTTTGGGAACAGGCCTGACCCTCACTCTTGGCTGTGGCTTCGGCGGCTCAACCCAGGGCCTCCTTCCCTGAGCTTCTGACTTGTGTGAGGAGACAGGGGAGGCAAACTCCTCAGAGGGACTGTGAGGCGGCCCCCAGCCCTGCCATCTGCAGGGCTCTGCAGGACCACCTGGTTTCTCCCGACCGCCCTGTCCCTCTGTGGTTCCGGGTCAGGCACCCCCCACCCACCCACCCACAGTTTGGCTCATGAGGTTCTCCTGTAGCCCCCATGGCTGCTTGGGTCAGCTCCCACTCTCCCTTGTGGCTTCGTGTCTTGGTCTGCCTTTGCTATCGTTCCATGCATCTGTCCTCATGAAGGCTTAATCTACCATGTTTATCAGAGGTCTCAGCCTAAATTCATTCAATTTTCACCTAGAGATGAGATGAGTACATGGAGCATTTTGAAAGGAGTCTGTGGTTAGGGCCTTTGTTCATAAAGACACTGCTGTTTAAAAAGGGCCACTCATAGACTCATGCAGCCCCAGGTCCAACACTTGGAGTCATTACAGACTTTCTTGTGCTAAAACATGCCCTGTGAACTCGAACAGGCTTGACAAGCTGCTTCCGTAAGGCTCAGGCCTGAGAGGTCCCGACCTCCACCCTCCTACCTGTCATGATCTGGGTCCATGTAGGGGACAGTTCGGATGCATTCGCCCACATAATTCACCTGGAAGGGTATCAGGAAGTGAGTCTTCATCCGCCATGGCTTGAAGGTGGGTTCCTGAGGGATAAGGTGCGGTCAAAGGCGGCTGTCCTATTTTTATTTTG
>NW_022298770.1:0-3153 GCF_002776525.5 Piliocolobus tephrosceles
TTCTGCATTTTCAACTGAGGTACTGGGGTCATCTCACTCGGGAGTGCCGGACAATCGGTGCTGGTCAGCTGCTGCAGCCCGACCAGCGAGATCTGAAGCAGGGCGAGGCGTCGCCTCACCTGGGAAGCGCGAGGGGGAAGGGAGTCCCTTTTCCTAGCCAGGGGAAGTGAGACACACAACACCTGGAAAATCGGGTAACTCCCACCCCAATACTGCGCTGTAACACCGGCACACGGCAGATTATATCCCACACCTGGCCGGGAGGGTCCCACGCCCACGGAGCCTCCCTCCTTGCTAACACAGCAGTCTGCGGCAATCTAACCGCAAGGCAGCAGCGAGGCTGGGGGAGGGTCGCCCGCCATCGCTGAGGCTTAAGTAGGTAAATAAAGCCGCTGGGAAGCTGGAACTGGGTGGAGCTCACAGCAGCTCAAGGAAACCTGCCTGTCTCTGTAGACTCCGCCTCTGGGGACAGGGCTCAGCTAAAGCAGCAGAGGGGTGTCCAGACGCGAACGACTCTGTCTGACAGCTTTGAAGAGAGCAGTGGATCTCCCAACACGGAGGTTGAGATCTGAGAAGGGGTAGTCTGCCTGCTCAAGTGGGTCACTGACCCCTGAGTAGCCTAACTGGGAGGCATCCCCCACTAGGGGCAGTCTGACACCCCACACCTCACAGGGTGGAGTACACCCTTGAGAGGAAGCTTCCAAAGCAAGAATCAGACAGGTGCACTCGCTGTTCAGCAATATTCTGTCTTCTGCAACCTCTGCTGCTGATACCCAGGCAAACAGGGTCTGGAGTGGACCTCAAGCAATCTCCAACAGACCTATAGCTGAGGGTCCTGACAGTCAGAAGGAAAACTATCAAACAGGAAGGACACCTATACCAAAACCCCATCAGTACGTCACCATCATCAAAGACCAGAGACAGATAAAACCACAAAGATGGGGAAAAAGCAGGGCAGAAAAGCTGGAAATTCAAAAAAAAAGAGCGCATCTCCTCCTGCAAAGGAGCACAGCCCATTGCCAGCAACGGATCAAAGCCGGTCAGGGAATGATTTTGATGAGATGAGAGAAGAAGGCTTCAGTCCATCAAACCTCTCAGAGCTAAAGGAGGAATTACGTACCCAGCACAAAGAAACTAAAAATCTTGAAAAAAGAGTGGAAGAATTGACAGCTAGACTAATTAATGCAGAGAAGGTCATAAACGCAATGACAGAGATGAAAACCATGTCACGAGAAATACGTGACAAATGCACAAGCTTCAGTAACCGACTCGATCAACTGGAAGAAAGAGTATCCGCGATGGAGGATCAAATGAATGAAATGAAGCGAGAAGAGAAACCAAAAGAGAAAAGAAGAAAAAGAAATGAACAAAGCCTGCAAGAAGTATGGGATTATGTAAAAAGACCAAATCTACATCTGATTGGGGTGCCTGAAAGTGAGGGGGAAAATGGAACCAAATTGGAAAACACTCTTCAGGATATCATCCAGGAGAACTTCCCCAACCTAGCAGGGCAGGCCAACATTCAAATTCAGGAAATACAGAGAACGCCACAAAGATACTCCTCCAGAAGAGCAACTCCAAGACACATAATTGCCAGATTCACCAAAGTTGAAATGAAGGAAAAAATCTGAAGGGCAGCCAGAGAGAAAGGTCGGGTTACCCACAAAGGGAAGCCCATCAGACTGACAGCAGATCTCTCGGCAGAAACTCTCCAAGCCAGAAGAGAGTGGGGGCCAATATTCTAAATTCTTAAAGAAAAGAATTTTAAACCCAGAATTTCATATCCAGCCAAACTAAATTTCATAAGTGAAGGAGAAATAAAATTCTTTACAGATAAGCAAATGCTTAGAGATTTTGTCACCACCAGGCCTACCTTACAAGAGACCCTGAAGGAAGCCCTAAACATGGAAAGGAACAACCGGTACCAGCCATTGCAAAAACATGCCAAAATGTAAAGACCATCGAGGCTAGGAAGAAACTGCATCAACTAATGAGCAAAATAACCAGTTGATATCATAATGGCAGGATCAAGTTCACACATAACAATATTATCCTTAAATGTAAATGGACTAAATGCTCCAATTAAAAGACACAGACTGGCAAACTGGATAAAGAGTCAAGACCCATCAGTCTGCTGTCTTCAGGAGACCCATCTCAATGCAGAGACATACATAGGCTCAAAATAAAGGCATGGAGGAAAATCTACCAAGCAAATGGAGAACAAAAAAAAGCAGGGGTTGCAATCCTAGTCTCTGATAAAACAGACTTTAAACCATCAAAGATCAAAAGAGACAAAGAAGGCCATTACATAATGGTAAAGGGATCAATTCAACAGGAAGAGCTAACTATCCTAAATATATATGCACCCAATACAGGAGCACCGAGATTCATAAAGCAAGTCCTTAGAGACTTACAAAGAGACTTAGACTCCCATACAAAAATAATGGGAGACTTCAACACTCCACTGTCAACATTAGACAGATCAACGAGACAGAAAGTTAACAAGGATATCCAGGAATTGAACTCATCTCTGCACCAAGCGGACCTAATAGACATCTATAGAACTCTCCACCCCAAGTCAACAGAATATACATTCTTCTCAGCACCACATCGCACTTATTCCAAAACTGACCACATAATTGGAAGTAAAGCACTCCTCAGCAAATGTATAAGAACAGAAATTATAACAAACTGTCTCTCTGACCACAGTGCAATCAAACTAGAACTCACGACTAAGAAACTCAATCAAAACCGCTCAACTACATGGAAACTGAACAACCTGCTCCTGAATGACTACTGGGTACATAACGAAATGAAAGCAGAAATAAAGATGTTCTTTGAAACCAATGAGAACAAAGATACAACATACCAGAATCTCTGGGACACATTTAAAGCAGTGTGTAGAGGGAAATTTATAGCACTAAGTGCCCACAAGAGAAAGCAGGAAAGATCTAAAATTGACACTCTAACATCACAATTAAAAGAACTAGAGAGGCAAGAGCAAACACATTCAAAAGCTAGCAGAAGGCAAGAAATAACTAAGATCAGAGCAGAACTGAAGGAGATAGAGACACAAAAAACCCTCCAAAAAATCAATGAATCCAGGAGTTGGTTTTTTGAAAAGATCAACAAAATTGACAGACCGCTAGCAAG
>NW_022298772.1:0-4969 GCF_002776525.5 Piliocolobus tephrosceles
TTCTTCAGGATAGCTTCCTTCAGCATAGAATTGCTTTCCAATATAAAGTATTATGTAAACCAAAAAAGGTAGTGTAAATAGCAAACTCCTATGCATTAAGCAAGAATCAGTGTGACACAACAAAAAATTATTCAGTTGTTACCATTTGGCAGGCACTGTGCTGATTAAGTCATCATTTCTCTTCTGAGTTTCTACAACAGTTTTCTACGTGAGCTTCATTACGCCAGTCAATTTTTTTCATTTGCTTCTTTATTAAATTTATCATTTACATTTTCAAAATGCAAATCTGATCATATTGTTAACCTGCTTAAGAATATTTTAGCAAAATACAAGATTATCTAACACCAAATGAGTTGAGAGTCACAATATCTAGGTACCTATACCAATTAAAAGGCACAATATCTAGGTACCTATAGAGAAACACAGGAGGAGGACACCTGGACTGCAGTTCAGGTGTTAAATAAGGTAGAAAAAGCATGAGCATATTCTATATTTCTACAAATGAAAACTGCAGAATCTGAAATACATGAAAATTATATGACCTAAGATGAAAAATATACTGGGTGAGATTAATAAAATATTAGGCACTGCAGAAGAAAAGAGTAATGACCTTGAAATACAGTAATAGAGAAATATCAAAAATGAAACATCAAAACATTTGATAAAACATGAAGTGGACATCAGTACTTGCTGGAATTTTGATGCACATGTATTGTATTAAATTTGTAGATCTATTTGGAGAGACTTTACATTATAAAAATAGTGAATCTTCTAATCCATAAATATATATATACACTCACATATATGTTTGCATATGTGTACATACTGTATACATATATATCGTTGTGTACATACTTTGTGTATATATACGTGTGTGTATATATATACACACATATATGTCTGTGTGGAAATTTGAGTCTTTAATTTCTCCCAGCAGTATTATATAGATTTATAGAGGAGGTATTTATTTTTATTAGATTTACTCACAGATACTCTATGGACATTTTGACCTTACTTTAAACAGCATTTTAACTTTTCCGGCGCTGGCTCCTCTCGGTCAGTGGGGTTTCGCCTTTATGGTGGCGGAGTCAGCCGCGGCTGTGGATCGCAGATAACCCTGTAAAAAGAGGAATGGAGATTGCCTCTATCCACCTAGATTCATAAGCTGCCCTGAGGTGATCTTGGCATCAAGGAAGGGATGCACATCGCACCATCAGCTTCAGAGAATGGCAGTCATTGATTTGTCCCGTGGGTTTTTTTCCAGGGAACCAATCTGCCCTTTTGAAGAAAAGACAAAGGTCGAAGGGATGGTGGAGGACTACCTGGCAAATGGCTATCAGACACAAGAGCTCCTGAGACATTAAACCCTGGAGTAGATCATGGGAAACCTGAGAACCACGTATAAGATTCAGTGACCTTTGATGATGTGGCTGCGGACTTCACCCCAGAGGAGTGGGCTTTACTGGACACGACTGAGAAATACCTTTACAGAGATGTGATGCTGGAGAACTACATGAACCTGGCCTCCGTGGAGTGGGAAATACAACCTAGAATCAAACCGTCATCACTTCAGCAGGGTTTTTTGAAGAATCCAATATTCAGTGGGATACAAATGACAAGAGGCTCCAGTGGATGGAAAGTCTGTGACTGTAAGAATTGTGGAGAGGTCTTCAGTGAACAGTTTTGCCTTAAGACACACATGAGAGCTCAGAATGGAGGGAACACTTCTGAGGGTAATTGTTATGGAAAAGACGTCCTTAGTGTGCACAAGGAAGCTTCTATTGGACAGGAACTTTCCAAATTTAATCCATGTGGAAAAGTCTTCACTCTAACTTCAGGCCTTGCTGTACATCTTGAAGTTCTCAATGCAAGACAACCCTACAAATGTAAGGAATGTGGAAAAGGCTTTAAGTATTTTGCAAGCCTTGATAATCACATATGAATCCACACTGATGAGAAACTCTGTGAATTTCAGGAATGTGAGAGAGCCATCACACCTTCCTCACACCTAAAGCAATGTGTAGCAGTTCATACAGGAAAGAAATCCAAAAAGACTAAGAAATATGGGAAATCCGTCACTGGTTTTTCTCAACTTTATGCACATGTGAAAACTCATAAAGGAGAGAAGTCTTCTGAATGCAAAGAATGTGGAAGATCCTTTAGAAATTCCTCATGCCTTAATGAGCACATTCAGATTCACACTGGAATAAAACCACACAAGAGTACATACTGTGGGAAAGCCTTCACTAGATCAACTCAACTTACTGAACATGTAAGAACTCACACTGGAATAAAACTCTATGAATGTAAGGAATGTGGCCAAGCCTTCGCTCAGTACTCGGGCCTTTCTATACACATACGAAGTCACAGTGGAAAGAAACCCTATCAGTGTGAGGAATGTGGGAAAGCCTTCACTACATCCACAAGCCTTATTCAACATACAAGAATTCACGCAGGAGAGAAGCCTTATGAATGTGTTGAATGTGGGAAGACCTTCATTACTTCTTCCCGTCGTAGTAAACATTTGAAAACTCACAGTGGAGAAAAGCCCTTTGTATGCAAGATATGTGAGAAAGCATTTCTGTATTCCTCACGCCTTAATGTTCACCTGCGAACTCATACTGGGGAGAAACCCTTCATATGTAAAGTATGTGGGAAAGCATTTGCTGTTTCCTCACGCCTAAGCAGACATGAAAAAATTCACACTAGGGAGAAACCCTATGAATGTAAAGGTATGAGTGTTAACATTTAGCCCATCAGTTGCCATCTTTAATTATTGGCAGTGACACCAAAGATAATCAGATTTTTCCTAAATGCCTTGTGGAGGTTGTAATGGCTCATGGATTGGCCTTAGATGCCATCCTGAAGGTCTGAAATTAAACCTACAGTTTCTGAATAATAAAAAAAAAAAAAAAAAAAAAGCATTTTAAATATACTCAAATCTTGCGTTTTCATTGATGAAATAGTTGAAATTTGCATATTGGCCTACAGCTGTAAACATGATAAATTCGCTTGTTTTCAATAGTTTATAGTTGTGTATATTCCACAATTTTTTGTTTCCTTATTTTTTGATTTGTACATGGTATGTCTTCTGCAAATAAACACAGTTTTACTGCATAAAATTCTTTGTCTTACCCATTTTACTGGCTAAGTCCTCTACTACAATGTTGCACAGAAGGAGTGAGAACAAACATTCTTGACTCTCCCAGTTCTCAGGGAGAAGCATCATTCTTTCACCATTAAGCATGATGTCAGCTGTAGTATTTTTACAGATACCATTCATGAAGTTCAGGAATTTCTTTTCTATCTTATCTTGATTAGGAATTACTATTGATTGATTATTATTATTGTTGGCCAAAATTTTCAATATTTTTCTAAATCCTTTAAAGTTTCATTGTAATATTATGAATTACATAGTTTGTTGAAGGTTACAGCAAACGTAGAATCTTTGGGTAAACCCAATATGGCCATAATAAATTATCATACTTTCTATAATTGTTAGGTTTGACTTGCTATTATTTAATTAAGGTGTTTTGCATCTAAATTCATCTTTATTTTGTCGTGATCTTTTTTTTTTTTTTTTTTTTGTCCTCCTAATATATATGTCTGGATTTGGAATCTGGTCAATACTTGTCTTATATTTTTAAAAAGAGTTTGTGTAAACTTGGTATTAATTTATTCAATGTTGCATAGAATGCACCAGTAAAGCCAGCTGAAACTGGAGTTTTCTTTGTGAGGGGAGTGTTAATTGTATATTTCTTCTCGTGTGAATGTTTAGCAATTTGTGTCTTTTAAGGAATTTTTCCATTTCATCTAGGATGTCAAATTTATTGGCACAAAATTACTTGTAATGTTCCATTATTGTCATTCTAATATCTATAGAATGTGTATAGACATCATCTCTTTTATTAATGGCATTACATTTTTCTCTTTTTCTTCATGTCTCTTGCTAGAATTTTGCCAACTTTATTGATCTTGTCAGGGAAGCACCCTTTGGTTTTATACATTTTCTCTATTGCTATTTTCAATATCATTTATTTCCTTCTTACCCATTTTTATCTCCTTCTTTCAACTTTGCTTTATTTTGCTCTTCTTTTTCTAGTTTCTAAAGGTGAAAGAGGAGATTATCGATTTTAAACCCTTCCTTTTTATGCAATAAGTTAGAATCATAAATTCCTTTCTTATCACAACTGTAGTAACCCCTAAATTGGGATCTGTTTTTATTTTTATACAATAAGTTAGAGTCACAAATTTCTTTCTAATCATAGCTGTAGTTACCCCTAAATTGGGATCTGATGTCTTTTTAATTTCCTTTGGCTCTAAATATTTTCTAATTATTTATATTTATTGATCAATGTGTTATTTAGAAGTGCAAGTTTGATGACAGACCATTTTCACTTCTTTTTTTCTTGAAACTTTCTTTTTGTCTTCATTTTTAAGTGAGAAATATCTTCTAGGTTTGTTTTTCTATTAAGGATTTTTGTTTAGTTTAGTTTGGTTTTCCATAAGCATTTGCAGTATTTTGTTCTATTGTCTTTCGGTTTGCTTTTTTCTGATGAGATGTCTGTAGTCATTTGTTTTTACTATGTGTATAATGTGTGGACGCAATGTGTCTTTTAATTTTTGATGATTTAACATTTTTTTTCTTTATCATTGGTTTTGTATAATTTGCTCATGATGTGCGCTAGTGTGGTTTTATTGACATCTATCTTGTTTTCATTATGTTGAACTTTTTCATCAGATTTAGAAAATTACTGGCCATTATTGCATCAAATATTTTTTGCAAGTCTCCTTGCCCCATTCTGACTCTCATTACAAATATGTTAGATGTAGGTATTGGCCTATGGTTAATTCATGTTCTTCCTTTGACTACCTTTTTCTTTTTGTGTCAAGAAATTTTCTACGGATATTGTTTCAAGTACACCGATCTTTTCATCTGCAGCCTCTAATCTGTTTTTAGTATTTTCCA
>NW_022298773.1:0-2648 GCF_002776525.5 Piliocolobus tephrosceles
AAGGAAAGCTGACAGTGTAAATGTCTGAAAACCCAATGAAGCTCAATATAAAATAAAACAATGAGCTAGGATATCATTTTATAATTTCCAATGGGAAAAAAAGTGTTTAGTGAATCACAGCTGAAATTGGGAGTGATCACAGGGAGGGGGAAGCAGGAATGAAAAGCCTGCTAACTTGCATTATAATTTTTGAGAAATCTGAAATGCAAATTTGCAGATGCAAATTTTAGGAATTATGCATCGTAGTCACTGAGTTGTTTATTTACAGAAATGGTTCAAATACTCTCCACCTCTTTCCTCCTCCACACACATATTTTTTTAGTGATAATACCCAGTTGCTGGGGAGAAATAAGCATCTTTCCCCAGGAGTCCTGCTGACTTCTAATAAGTGGCTTGGGAACAGATCTTGTAGAACTTATCCTGGCATTCTTAAAGTCGATCAGTAGAGCACTAGTTTCACTTAAAAGATCCCTAGAAGGAGTCAGGTTTGTTTTTGCTTTGTTTTGTTTTGAAAGGAAAAGCTATAAATAAGAAGCTGCAGAACTTTCTCAGATATATACATCTTGCCTCACACGTGGCCAACCAAACTTCCCTTAGGAAAACTAAAAAACTAAAAAAGCTGTACCCCTTAAAACTTGAAGAACTCCTGCCAGTTTTTCACGAGACCTGATTTGTCTGGCATCATTGTAATACAAAGAGGGTTAGCAAGCAAGGATGCTGGCTAAAAGCAACCTCAAAAGTCTACACACTAGAAGAAAAGGTCCCAAGAGAAGGTGGTGAAAAAAGTAAGAAGAGAGGAGGGATAAATCCTAGAGGCAATGGTCATGTACTAGATATATGGGGAAAACAGGATGGCTTGGAGGAGAATAATGGTATTACACTAGCAAAAAGTGGGTGGAGGTGAGATCAGTAACCAGTTTGCAGTGAGGTGACACAAAAAGAGATGTTACATGAAGTTTTAGACATGTTAACTTTTGGGGTACAATGGAAACTGTGCAATGGAAAACTGAAGGCACGAGCCTGAAGATATACTTTTGTTTTGTTTATGGGTCCCTAATTAAACGTGTGAACTCATTCCCCAGAAAATGTATACATGTAGATGCATGAAATTTTGCATCATATTTCAGAGGGTCAATGATGCCCCAAACCCACCCACAGCACCTTTAGTACAGTGCATGTGCAATAAGCTGAGGATGGAGATATACAGATTGGAGAGTGTAATTCATGGTGGGTGTCACATGAACTTCTCTTGACTTCCAGGATCTTGCTCTTCCTGGTTCCCCTCCTTCCTTTCTGTTCACTGCTTTTCCATTTCTTTTGTTGGCTCCTACTCTTTTCCCTGTCCAGTAAAATTGGGTGTTAACCAAGAATCTAGAGTATTCTTTGGCCCTGTTTCTCTTCTCTCTGATTTTTATAGAGATTCTGTGAGCATTAAATGAAATAATAGATGTAATTTGAACAACACAGTCTTTGGCTTGTAAAAAGCACTTAGTAAAGGGCAGTCATGATAATAAATTGAGAGCAACTGATTGAACTTTATAAGAACTCCACTGTCAGAACAAGAGATTAAAGAAATAGTTGAATGAGACAAAGAACAAGCCATCAAGAACAATTTTGAGAAGCTTCAAAAAAAAGAGCAATATTAGGTCAGGTTCAGTTGCTCACACCTGTCACCTCAGCACTTTGGGAGGCCAAGGCAGGAAGATCCCTTGAGGCCAGGAGTTTGAGACCAGCCTGGGTGACAAAGTGAGACCTGGTCTCTATTAAAAAGTTTTTTTCATTAACCAGGCATGGTGGCATGTTCAGCTGTAGTCCCAGCTATTTGGAAGGCTGAGGTGGGAGAACTGCTTGAGCCCAAGAGGTAAAGGCTGCAGTGAGCTATGATTGCACCAATGCCCTGCAGCCTGGGTGACAGAAGGAGATCCCATCTCAAAAAATAAATATAATAAAAAGTGCAATATTGGAGAAGTTTCCTGGGAGAAGAGCACATCACAGAAGGAGAGAGAGGATGGTCAGTGGTGTAATGTGCCACCTCCAGAAGGAGGAGAATAATGCTGAATTTCATTTATATTTAAAGAGGTCTCCAAAAATATGCTCCAACAACCTCAGAATATAATTTTCAAGATGAAAACTCAGAAACCAAGCATCTCTCAGAAGCTAATTCTCCCTTAATCAGGTCCCATGCATTTAGAGCAACTACTGAGGCAAGAATGTCATGCAAACAAGGCTCTGTCTGCTTTTAAATGAAACAGCATTCTCTTATCAGTTCACAGCCTGGTCTCTCCCTATGGGATGTCATATGCTTCTCAACATACAAATAAGTACCATGCTCTTATATTTGCAAACAGACAAATCAGGTCTCTTGAAAAATTGGCAGGAGTTCTTCAAGTTTTAAGGGGTACAGCTTTTTTAATTTTTTAGTTTACCTAAGGGAAGTTTGGTTGGCCACGTGTGAAGCAAGATGTATATATCTGAGAAAGTTCTGCAGCTTCTTATTTATAGCTTTTCCTTTCAAAACAAAACAAAGCAAAAACAAACCTGACTCCTTCTAGGGATCTTTTAAGTGAAACTAGTGCTCTACTGATCGACTTTAAGAATGCCAGGATAAGTTCTACAAGATCTGTTCCCAAGCCACTTATTAGAAGTCA
>NW_022298778.1:0-4192 GCF_002776525.5 Piliocolobus tephrosceles
GGGGGGTTACAGGTTGGGGGTCACAGGCCAGGGTTACAGGTGGTGGGTCACTTGTGGAGGTCACAGGTAGGGGTTACAAGTGGGGGTCACAGATGGGGGTAACAGGTGGCGGGTCACTGGTGGAGGGGTTACAGGTGGGGGTCACAAGTGGGGTCACAGGTCAGGGGTCACAGGTGGGGGATCACAGATGGGGTCACAGGTGGGGGTCACAGGTGGGGGGTTCACAAGTGGGGGGTCACAGGTGGGGGTCACAGCTGGGGGTCACAGCTGGGGGTTACAGGCGGGGGAATCACAGGTGGGGGGTCACCCATTCTCTCCATTTTCCACTTGTCTACTGTCAGCCGCTCCCTGGTGGAAAGGGGTTACCAACGCTGTTGGGAAAATAGCCTCAGAGGACAGGACAGCGAATCACACTGTGGCCTGGGCAGCTGGAGTGGGGACCGGGAGCTGGTGGTGGACATGGGGAAGACAGGAACGGAGGAGGGAGAAGGAAGGGGATAAGGGGGCAAGGAGCAGAGGGGCGGGGAGCAGGGGGAAGGGAGGGGATGGATGGGGCCGGGCCACCCCCGGGCTCGCAGAGTCAGCAGGGAGAACACACATCGGCTCGGCTCCCACCGGCGGGGGTTGGCCAGAACCCGGCAGCCTGGAGGCGGGGAGCCGGGGGCTCTTGGTGCTCAGAGGCCAGGGGGGTCAGAGGGCAGCTGGAAGAAGGGCAGGAGCTATGCAGAGGGGCACTAGCCTCCCTGTGACAGGGCCGGGTCGCATCTGCTCCTCTCCCCTCCCTTCCTCCCCTCCCCTCCACTCCCCTCTCCTTCCTTCCCCTGACAAGCCCCCCTCCCCCAGGGCTCCTTCTCCTTCCCACCCCCAGCCCCAGGGGCTCCTCAGCTCCCCCACTTGCTTGAATGGTGAAGGACGGTGGGGTGGGCTGACGGATGGACGGCTGCCAGGCCAGGAGCTGTGGTCCGGCTGAGACTCTCAATCTGCCCTGCGTCCAGCAGGCAGCCTCCAAGACCCCCAAGCTTCCTGGTCTCCAGGCTGTGGCAGGTGGCTGGCCTGCAGGGTGGGGGAGGTGAGGTCTCTCAGGAGCTGTGCAGGTTGGAGGAGGGGCGCAGTGCAGTGCAAAGACCCACAGGACATGGTGCCCCCGACACAGGGACACGGGCACCAGAGGCCAGGGCCACCGCAAATGGCCAGGGCTGTTCCCACACTCAGCCTGCCTGCCCCAGGTGCCCCACACCTTGAGACCACACAGTGGGTATCCCGCCCCTAGCTGGGGAAACAGCCTGCACCGTTCTGTGCATGAACTCTTGGTGCTTCCTGAGTTGAAGATCAAAGTCTGCCCTAGACCACGGAGGAAGATGTCAGAAACCAGGGGAGGGTGAGGACGCTGTGGGCGCTGGCCACACAACTGCCCCTCTCCTTGCTCACCCACAGACTGGGCTGCTGTGGGATGTGGGAAATGGCTCCCAGAGGCCTGAGCAGAAGGCTAGGCTCCAAGGCTGGAGTGCATGGCCATCCATGGCCACAGAGGGAAAGCCGTGGTGCAGAGGCGTGGAGCCGGCCAGACCCACGCCCCCGGCTGCTCAGTATGGTCAAGCTGAGGCTCGGGCCGGGGCTGACCCCTCTGGGGGCTGAGCTTCCTGTTTCTTACGGTGGGCGCGGAGGCGGCATCCTGCCTCTCTCTCCCTTCTGCCACAGCATTCACCCCTGGAGCAGGGCTCCAAACCACCACCCGCCCCTGGCCTGGGGCCTCCAGCAGGCGCCCACGCTACCTGGGACACCTCCACCCACGGCAGGACTCCTCGTCCTAATAAGACCCCTGCCCGGGTTTCTACCCCAGCAGCCCCTGATGGCCCCTGTCATGAAGGATGGCACTTCCCAGCCCTGCTAAAGGCTCAGCACCCAAAAGACCACCTTCAGCTTTGGGCCCAGCCGCTCCCAGTCCCACGGTGCAGGCCGGGAGAGGGCGACCCAGACAGAGGACACCCGGCCTGCCTCAGGCCTCCTGGATCACGACGCCGGTGGGTGACTTGAAAGAGGGCTTCTCTGGGGAGGGGGGCCCCAAGCTCCATGGAAGTGGTTTTGCTCGGATAAGGGGCTGCATCCCCTCACCCTCCCCAGTCTCCCTCCCAGGAGCAGGAGCTGGGAGCCAGGTCCTGGGACGGCACCAGGAGAGGGTCACTGCCGCTGCTGGCTGGCTGACTGAGACCCCAGGCTCTGGGACCAGGCTGCCCCGCTCCCTGCATCTGCCCTCACCCCGAGCTTCAGAAACCTCAGTACAAGGGAGTGATCTGTAAAGGGATCGGGGCTTTTCCAACTCCCTCTCCCTGTGGCAGGCCGTAATTTCACATTTTCTGGTCGTCAAAGTCCCAGCCTGGGAAGCTGAAGAGACCCACTTCTCATGAAGGCCTTGGGCCTGGCCACTCGGCCACTGGCCTCCCTCAGCACACCTCACACTCGGAGAAGCGGCTGAGCAGCCTTTGTGGACGGGTAAACCGCGTTCCCACCAGTGCAGACACCACTTCCTACCCTGCGCGGAGGCCCTGTGCCAGCTGCTGCTTAGCTTCCCAGAGAGCCAACCCCACCCAACCCCTCCTTGAAGACAAGAGGGGTCCGAGAAGAGCAGTGGCGGGGGGGCCCCAGAAATTGGGGTCCCTGCGGGGGAGACAGGGCGGGTGCGAAGTGGAGTACAGGGCGTGTGGGGTAGCCCCCCTTCTCACCAAGATGTGAGAAGGTCCAGGCCCTCCCTGGCACTCTCAGGAGAGACCACCTTGACCCTCAGAGTCCTCTACCGTTCCTTCCCACATCCTCAGCGGGGCAGGACCGAGACCTCAGACTCCCCAGGCCCCAGGCGCCTGCCTTTCCTACACCTGGGGGTGGTGGCTGGGGACCGGGCTAGTCTGCACAGCCTCCCTACTGCTCTCCCAGCTCCATGGGCCCCAACCTCCCTGCTGAGGGCTGTCACTTGCCGGGCTGGGGGAACATGGGCCAGAAAGCAGGGGTCCACCCCGGAAGCCCCAGCACTCCTGCCATCTCTGGGACCAGCTCTGGGGCCCCAGCACGGACATGCACCCCCTGGTCCTGGTCACCAAGCTCTGTGTGGGGGACCTTGAGACAGCACAGTGGGGGGCCTTGGGACGGACAAAGTGACCAGTCACATTGTTCCCAGAGCTGCCAGGAAGGACATTGTGTGCACCCCAGGGCTGGCTCTCAAGCATGCCGGGATCCCTGCCCGGGCCCTCTCTTCACACCAACCCAGGGCTCCAAGGCCTCTGCCCCTTTCCCACCATCACTAGCCACCCGTTCCACTGCCCTCAACACCCTGATGAGAAAGCCTGTGTCACTTTCTCCCCCCTCCCCGGGAAAGCCCTGAGCTCAGCCTGCGCTGATGTGACCCCCGGCCCTGCTCCCTGGTGTCTGGGCTGAACCCGACGGCCCACCCAGCCGTCCAGTGCACTGTGGCCGGAGGTCCCCAGGGATGCACTTCAGCAGTGCCCCTCCTGCCCAGCCCACCCGTCCTGGCCCGTTCCCCGCCTCGGTCCATCAGCCTGGTCACCTCAGTGCCCCCCGATCTCCTTGCTGGGCACGTCTGGGTTTGTGGGACCTGAGGCTTCTCCACGTCCAGGGGGTAAGGGAGAGGCCCAGGAGGCAGCTTCCATCACACGCGCCCTGCACACCTCCCCCCGGCCTGCCTGGAACCCCTTCCTCTCTGCTGAAATCTTCTGGGCCAGCCCCAGCCTGCCCTGACCCAGGATGGGCCTGCCTCTGAGGCCTGTACTGCCGGAGGCAGCCCTAGCAGGTGGCCTCCTAGTACCATGGGCCGAGCACCCTGCAGGAGCAAAGTCAGCTGCGCCGGGCCGGCCCCGGGCCGAGAAGGGCTGCTTGCCCTCTGGTGGCAGGACAGGGCATGGGCGGGAGACTGCCGCCAGAGCTTCCTGGCCTGCAAGGCAGTTGGGCTAACAGGTGGGGAAACTGAGACCCAGAGGTAGCAGGGACTTTTGACAAGAGATGGAGCCCCCCTCCCCACCCTCGAGGTGAACTCCCAGTGGGCTGGGCGGTCATGGACCAACAGGAAGGTCCCCCCAGGGCTGCTGCCCTCTCACAGAGAAACCTGCATCCCACACATTCTGCATGATGTGGGCAGAGTCCAGGGTTAGGAAGTCCAGAGTATGGGATTTTTTTTTTTTTTTTT
>NW_022298779.1:0-3144 GCF_002776525.5 Piliocolobus tephrosceles
GGAAATATCATCAGTTAAGAACGGGAAAGAAGCTTTCTGAGAAACTTCTTTGTGATCTGTGAATTCGTCTCACAGAGTTACGTCTTTGTCCTCAGGAAGCAGTTTGCTAACACTCTCTTCCTAGAATCTGCAAGGTGATATTTGGGAGCCATTTGGGGCTCATGGTGAAAAAGGACATATCATCACATAATAACTAGAGGGAAGCTTTCTGAGAGATTGCGTTCTGATATGTGACTTCATCACACAGAGTTACACACATTGCTTCTTGGCAGAGTTTGCTAAGACTGTTGTCTTGGATTCTGCAAAGTGATATTTGGGAGCTCATTGAGGGCTATGGTGAAAAAGGATATATCCTCAGACAGAAAGTGGCAAGAAGTATTCGGAGAAACTGCATGGCTATGTGTCAGTGCAACTCACAGAGTTACACGTTTCTCTGCAGCTATCAGTTTGCTAAGACAGTTTGCTGGGAATCTGCAATGGGATTCTTCTTAGCGCAATGAGGCTTACGGTGACAAAGCAAGTGTCCTCTGAGGAAAACTGGAAAGAAGCTTTCGTAGAAATTTCTCTGTGATTCGTGAATTCATCTCACAGAGTTACACTTATGTTTCATGGAACAGACCACTAACACTGTCTTTTGGGAAACTGAGAAGTTCTACTCTGGAAGGCTTTGAGTTCTGCGCTGATAAAGGAAATATCATCAGTTAAAAACGGGAAAGAAGCTTTCTGAGAAACTTCTTTGTGATCCCTGAACTGGTCTCAAAGAGTTACATCTTTGTACTCAGGAAGCAGTTTGCTAACACGCTTTTCGTAGAATCTGCAAGGTGATATTTGGGAGCCCAAGGGGGCCTATGGTGAAAAAGGAAATATCATCACATAATAACTAGAGGGAAGCTTTCTGAGAGATTCCTTTCTGATATGTGACTTCACCACACAGAGTTCCACACACTGCTTCTCGGCAGCGTTTGCTAAGACTGTTGTCTTGGTTTCTGCAAAGTGATATTTGGGAGCTCATTGAAGGCTATGGTGAAAAAGGATGTATCCTCAGACAGAAAGTGGCAAGAAGCATTCTGAGAAACTGCTTTGTTATGTGTCAGTGCAACTCTCAGAGTTACACGTTTCTCTTCTCCTATCAGTTTGCTAAGACAGTTTGCTTGGAAGCTGCAATTAGATTCTTCTTAGCGCAAAGAAGCTTACGGTGACAAAGCAAGTGTCCTCAGAGGAAAACTGGAAAGAAGCTTTCTTAGAAACTTCTCTGTGATGTGTGAATTCATTTCACAGAGTTACACTTATGTTTCATGGAGCAGACCACTAACACTTTCTTTGGGGAAACTGAGAAGTTCTACTCTGGAAGGCGTAGAGGCCTGCGCTGATAAAGGAAATATCATCACTTATGAACGGGAAAGAAACTTTCTGAGAAACTTCTTTGTGATCTGTGAACTGGTCTCACAGAGTTACATGTTTGTACTCAGGAAGCAGTTTGCTAACACTCTTTTCCTAGAATCCGCAAGGTGATATTTGGGAGCCTATTGGGGGTCCATGGTGAAAAAGGAAATATTATCACATAATAACTAGAGGGAAGCTTTCTGAGAGATTCCTTTCTGATATGTGACTTCACCACACAGAGTTCCACACACTGCTTCTCGGCAGAGTTTGCTAAGACTGTTGTCTTGGATTCTGCAAAGTGATATTTCGGAGCTCATTGAGGGGTATGGTGAAAAAGGATATATCCTCCGACAGAAAGTGGCAAGAAGCATTCTGAGAAACTGCATTGCTATGTGTGAGTGCAACTCACAGAATTACACGTTTCTCTTCAGCTATCAGTTTGCTAAGACAGTTTGCTTGGAATCTGCATTGAGATTCTTCTTAGCGCAATGAGGCTTACGGTGACAAAGCAAGTGTCCTCAGAGGAAACTGGAAAGAAGCTTTCTTAGAAACTTCTCTGTGATGTGTGAATTCATCTCACAGAGTTACACTTATGTTTCATGGAACAGACCACTAACACTGTCTTTTGGGAAACTGAGAAGTTCTCCTCTGGAAGGCTTTGAGTTCTGCGCTGATAAAGGAAATATCATCAGTTAAAAACGGGAAAGAAGCTTTCTGAGAAACTTCTTTGTGATCGCTGAACTGGTCTCACAGAGTTACATCATTGTGTTCAGGAAGCAGTTTGCTAACACTCTTTTCCTTGAATCTGCAAGGTGATATTTGGGAGCCCATTGGGGGCCCATGGTGAAAAAGGAAATATCATCACATAATAACTAGAGGGAAGCTTTCTGAGAGATTCCTTTCTCATATGTGACTTCACCAGAAAGAGTTCCACACACTGCTTCTCGGCAGAGTTTGCTAAGACTGTTGTCTTGGATTCTGCAAAGTGATATTTGGGAGCTCATTGGGGGCTATGGTGAAAAAGGATATATCCTCAGAAAGAAAGTGGCAAGAAGTATTCTGAGAAACTGCATTGCTATGTGTCAGTGCAACTCACATAGTTACACGTTTCTCTTCAGCTATCAGTTTGCTAAGACAGTTTGCTTGGAATCTGCAATGGGATTATTCTTAGCGCAATGTGGCTTACGGTGACAAAGCAAGTGTCCTCAGAGGAAAACTGGAAAGAAGCTTTCTTAGAAACTTCTCTGTGATGTGTGAATTCATCTCACAGAGTTACACTTATATTACATGGAGCAGACCACTAACACTTTCTTTGGGGAAACTGAGAAGTTCTACTCTGGAAGGCGTAGAGGCCTGCGCTGATAAAGGAAATATCATCAGTTAAAAACGGGAAAGAAGCTTTCTGAGAAACTTCTTTGTGATCTCTGAACTGGTCTCACAGAGTTACATCTTTGCGTTCAGGAAGCAGTTTGCTAACACTCTTTTCCTAGAATCTGCAAGGTGATATTTGGGAGCCCATTGGGGGCCCATGGTGAAAAAGGAAATATCATCACATACTAACTAGAGGGAAGCTTTCTGAGAGATTCCTTTCTGATATGTGACTTCACCACACAGAGTTCCACACACTGCTTCTCGGCAGAGTTTGCTAAGACTGTTGTCTTGGATTCTGCAAAGTGATATTTGGGAGCTCATTGAGGGCTATGGTGAAAAAGGATATATCCTCAGACAGAAAGTGGCAAGAAGTATTCGGAGAAACTGCAT
>NW_022298780.1:0-1275 GCF_002776525.5 Piliocolobus tephrosceles
AATGGTGCTGGGAAAATTGGCTAGCCATAAGTAGAAAGCTGAAACTGCATCCTTTCCTTACTCCTTATATGAAAATTAATTCAAGATGGATTAGAGACTTAAATGTTAGAGCTAATACCATAAAAACCCTAGAAGAAAACCTAGGTAATACCATTCAGGACATAGGCATGGGCAAGGACTTCATGTCTAAAACACCAAAAGCAACGGCAACAAAAGCCAAAATTGAAAATGGGATCTAATTAAACTAAAGAGCTCTGCACAGCAAAAGAAACTACCATCAGAGTGAACAGGCAACCTACAGAATGGGACAAAATTTTTGCAATCTACTCATCTGACAAAGGGCTAATATCCAGAACCTACAAAGAACTCAAACAAATTTACAAGAAAAAAGCAAACAAACTCATCAAAAAGTGGGCAAAGGATATGAACAGACATTTCTCAGAAGAAGACGTGCATACAGTCAACAGATACATGAAAAAAATGCTCATCATCAGTGACCGTCAGAGAAATGCAAATCAAAACCACAATGAGATACCATCTCACACCAGTTAGAATGGCAATCATTAAAAAATCAGGAAACAACAGGTGCTGGAGAGAATGTGGAGAAATAGGAACACTTTTACACCGTTGGAGGGATTGTAAACTGGTTCAACCACTGTGGAAAACAGTATAGCGATTCCTCAAGGATCTAAAACTAGAAATATCATGTGACCCAGCCATCCCATTACTGGGTATATACCCAAAGGATTATAAATCATACTGCTATGAAGACACATGCACACGTATGTTCATTGTGGCACTATTCACAATAGCAAAGACTTGGAATCAACCCAAATGTCCATCAGTGACAGACTGGATTAAGAAAATGTGGCACATATATACCATGGAATACTATGCAGCCATAAAAAGGGATGAGTTCATGTCCTTTGTGGGGACGTGGATGCAGCTGGAAGCCATCATTCTCAGCAAACTATCGCAAGAACAGAAAACCAAACACCGCATGTTCTCACTCATAGGTGGGAACTGAACAATGAGATTACTTGGACTCTGGAAGGGGAACATCACACACCAGAGCCTATTATGGGGAGGGGGTAGGGGGGAGGGATGGCATTGGGAGTTATACCTGGTGTAAATGATGAGTTGATGGGTGCTGATGAGTTGATGGGTGCAGCAAACCAACATGGCACAAGCATACATATGTAACAAACCTACACGTTGTGCACATGTACCCTAGAACTTAAAGTGTAATAAAAAAGAAAAAAAAAGAAAATAATA
>NW_022298781.1:0-2196 GCF_002776525.5 Piliocolobus tephrosceles
GTGATGCCTCCAGCTTTGGTCTTTTGACTTAGGATTGTCTTAGCAATGTGGGCTCTTTTTTGGTTTTGAACTTTAAAGCAGTTTTTTCCAATTCTGTGAAGAAAGTCATTGGTAGTTTGATGGGAATGGCATTGAATCTATAAATTACCTTGGGCAGTATGGCCATTTTCACGATATTGATTCTTCCTATCCATGAGCATGGTATGTTCTTCCATTTGTTTGTGTCCTCTTTTATCTCACTGAGCAGTGGTTTGTAGTTCTCCTTGAAGAGGTCCTTTACATCCCTTCAAGGAGATACCTAGGATTCCTAGGTATATTATTCTCCTTGAAGCAATTGTGAATGGAAGTTCATTCATGATTTGGCTCTCTGTTTGTCTGTTACTGGTGTATAAGAATTCTTGTGATTTTTGCACATTGATTTTGTATCCTGAGACTTTGCTGAAGTTTCTTATCAGCTTAAGGAGATTTGGGGCTGAGATGATGGGGTTTTCTAAATATACAATCATGTCATCTGCAAACAGGGACAATTTGACTTCTTCTTCTCCTAACTGAATACCCTTCATTTCTTTCTCTTGCCTGATTGCCCTAGCCAGAACTTCCAACACTATGTTGAATAGGAGTGCTGAGAGAGGGCATCCCTGTTTTGTGCCAGTTTTCAGAGGGAATGCTTCCAGTTTTTGCCCATTCAGTATGATATTGGTTGAGGGTTTGCCATAAATAGCTCTTATTATTTTGAGATACATTCCATCAATACCAAATTTATTGAGCGTTTTTAGCATGAAGGGCTGTTGAATTTTGTCAAAGGCCTCTTCTGCATTTATTGAGATAATCATGTGATTTTTGTCTTTGGTTCGATTTTTATGCTGGATTACGTTTATAGATTTGTGAATGTTGAATCAGCCTTGCATCCCAGGGATGAAGCCCACTTGATCATGGTGGTTAAATTTTTTGATGTGCTGCTGGATTTGGTTTGCCAGTATTTTATTGAGGATTTTTGCATCGATGTTCATCAGGGATATTGGTCTAAAATTCTCTTTTTTTGTTGTGTCTCTGCCAGGCTTTGGTATCAGGATGATGTTGGCCTCATAAAATGAATTAGGGAGGATTCCCTCTTTTTCTATTGATTGGAATAGTTTCAGAAGGAATGGTACCAGCTCCTCCTTGTATCTCTGGTAGAATTCAGCTGTGAATCCATCTGGTCCTGGACTTTTTTTGGTTGGTAGGCTATTAATTATCGCCTCAATTTCAGAACCTGCTATTTGTCTATTCAGGGATTCAACTTCTTCCTGGTTTAGTCTTGGGAGAGTGTAAGCGTCCAGGAAATTATCCATTTCTTGTAGGTTTTCTAGTTTATTTGCATAGAGGTGTTTATCGTATTCTCTGATGGTAGTCTGTATTTCTGTGGGGTCGGTGGTGACATCCCCTTTATCATTTTTTATTGTATCTATTTGATTGTTCTCTGTTTTCTTCTTTATTAATCTTGCTAGTGGTCTATCAATTTTGTTAATCTTTTCAAAAAACCAGCTCCTGGATTCACTGATTTTTTGGAGGATTTTTTGTGTCTCTATCTCCTTCAGTTCTGCTCTGATCTTAGTTATTTTTTGCCTTCTGCTAGCTTTGAATGTGTTTGCTCTTGCTTCTCTAGTTCTTTTAATTGTGATGTTAGCGTGTCAATTTTAAATCTTTCCAGCTTTCTCTTGTGGGCATTTAATACTGTAAATTTCCCTCTACACACTGCTTTAAATGTGTCCCAGAGATTCTGGTATGTTGTATCTTTGTTCTTATTGGTTTCAAAGAACATCTTTATTTCTGCCTTCATTTCGTGATGTATTTGGTAGTCATTCAGGAGCAGGTTGTTCAGTTTCCATGTAGTTGAGCGGTTTTGATTGAGTTTCTTAGTCCTGAGTTCTAGTTTGATTGCACTGTGGTCTGAGAGACAATTTGATATAATTTCTGTTCTTTTACATTTGCTGAGGAGTACTTTACTTCCAACTGTGTGGTCAATTTTGGAATAAGTGCGATGTGGTGCTGAGAAGAATGTATATTCTGTTGAATTGGAGTGGAGAGTTCTATAGATGTCTATTAGGTCCACTTGGTGCAGAGGTGAGTTTAATTCCTGGATATCCTTGTTAACTTTCTGTCTCGTTGTTCTGTCTAATGTTGACAGCGGGGTGTTGAAGTCTCCCATTATTATTG
>NW_022298782.1:0-4927 GCF_002776525.5 Piliocolobus tephrosceles
CAATGGATAGTGTGTACTTTCAAATGACAAAATAATCCTAATTTCTCCCTCCCATCGCTTGTATCATTGCTGTCATTCATTTTACTCACATGTATGTAAGCAAACTTATATACTCTCTCTCTCTACACACACACACACACACACACACACACACACACACACACACACACACGAACATTTAATTGAATACATTGTTTTATTTAACTCTCAGGCTTTCCCACATTAAGCCTCCGGCAATACATCAATTACAGTTCAGATTTTTTTCTTATCCTGACACTAGTTTGCCCCCCACCTTCCCAGAGTAGATGTAGTTGTTAGTTTTTGCTTCAGTGAGTTGTGACTTAATACATTTTGATTTAAGTTTTCTACCTACATTCACTGAGACTTAGTTTTCTTACCTGTAAAGTTTGCACAATAACAGGCTGGGTCTTTTGTGGGGGTAAATTAAAAATTTTGGGGGAAAGCTTAACCTTCATAATGACTACAGTAGAGCCATTTCTCATCTTGGGGTAAATTGTAAATCCAGCACTGAATCAGTAAACAGTCTTCCGTAGATACTTTTATGTTTCTCTACACTTTTAAAATTAATATTTATTTCTTATTCGTTTCTGTATTTCTTCCTGATACCAGTGACAGAATTACCACCAGGTCATCTAGCCAGATTTTCAGTTATTAATCAGTGAATGGTAAATCTTAGAATTGTTTATATATTTCTTCCTCAGGTTTTACCAATATGAAAGATGACTTCATGTTTCATTACTTGATTTACTTCTTAATTTCAATTCATTTTCTAGCATGGATAAACATGCATTTTTACACACACACACATATACATACAATCTCTCTACTTGATATAGAGCAAACAGAAATATATGTATATGTATATATATGTCAAAAATATGGATAAGAATGTATATGACAGTGCTTTTATAACAGGCCCAAATGGGAAACAAATGAAATGTTCATAAACAAAATAATTATGTACATACATTGTGGAATATTCAATTACTAAGATATTTTACAGCCATGATAATAAACTACTCCAACATATAACATGGAACAATATGGATGCACCTCATACACAATAATAAAAGATGAAATAATACATAAGGTGCAATTTCATACCTTTTATCTACAAATAAAGACATAAAATAGGGCATAAATATACTCCCACATATACACTTTTCACATAAAGGAAATATGAATCCTATATGTCAGATATCAGGATAGGAGTGTTTTGGGGAGGAGAAAGAAGTCAAGATTGATGAGGGTCACAAGGGAAGTTTCTGGGATGGTGATAATTTCCTACTCATTTACAAGTGTATATTTTCGATGGCATATAGACATGAAAGCTTATGGTTTGTACACCACTCTACATGCTATACATCAGTAAAAACGAGAAGTTGTTTTTTGTTGTCTTTAAATTATAGGAATATGGATTCCTATAAGTTAAATGCACTAATAAGGTATATTTAATAAATGATAGCATAACTGCTGTTAGAAACTCACAGGTTCTTAATAGAAGTGAGCTTTTCTTCATTGATAATCCTGCATCTACTGTACCTGGTGCTGGGGTGTAGTGATGAACCCAATGCTATCAGGTCATTGACAGCATGCACCCACACATAAGAGACTCCAGGCTGCTAAAGGGATTTTACAGCATAAACCTAAGGAAGTTAGTTTCTTTAAAATAAAAGTATAATTGTAGCTACAACTATTAGGTAAATAATAAATTGATATTAAAATGTGGTATTAACAATAAAAACATGCTTAGCGTTAAATTAACTATTAACAGTAGCTTGCAATGATAGTTATTCTCGTGGTGCTACGAAAGTAAGAAACAGTGGTTTACAACTCCAAAGGGAGTGGATCAGAACAAGGCAGAGGTTTTCTGACTAGAAGGTGACAAATTGTAGTTGGACAGTGAATGAAGAAGAGCATGCTCAAAGGCACTTTCATCATTCAGTTTATTTTATTAAATATTAATTATTATTTATTTAGTAGCCATCCTTCAATAAAAGACTTGAAGGGATGGAGTTGGACTCATCTTTAATCACCAATAGCTGTCAATTTTTGAGAGACAAAATACGACAGATCCTTAAATAATGGGACAATCAAATTTAATGTAGCCATTAAAATACAGTACTCCTAACAAGGTCTCCACAAGGCCAGCAAATCATTGCTAAAATGGCTTTGAGACAATAACACTGTCTAGCTATGAGACCAACATAACTCCAGCAGAAAAGGCTTGACCTTGTGTTGATCCCAGCTGCCTCTACATCTTTATTGTTAACAGAACTCATGTTCTATTTGGTGGGGTCTTTAAATAATTTACTAAGAGATCAGGTAACTCAGCCATAAATGAAAGATCAAAAGAAAGAGACACGACACTTGAAATACAGAATAGAAGGGCATGAGTAGAGAGAGTTATTATTGTTCTAGAGAACATCTTTTCATTTTTGTATGTATTTTTATGACTGGGAAATTATCATGTCCTGAATTATTCTAATCTGCAAAAGTAATATTTTTATCTTTGTGACTTTACTACCATCACCCAAGTAGCCATGGCTTTTATAAATCCTGTGTAGTCACTAAAACTACTCTACATGCACTTGGCTTTGTTAATGTCCAAGATAAATGAAAAAGCAAAATAAATTTATATTTGCATGTTTTCAGGAAGAATCCTCAATTAAATATTATTTATGGAGACAAAATATTTTGTTAAGTTTTAAAATTTCTAAAAATAATTGGATATTCTAAATAAAAGAACCAGTGTAAACCTGGCCCAAAAGGGAATAGTCAGATATTAGAAAATGTCTATCCAAAGTAAAGATGGTAACCAGGAGTTAAACAGAAATTAAGAGGCAGGTATATCAAGGAAAATATATGGCAGTGCCAAATGGACTATGAAACGATGTTTGCTTCATTTATTCCACTCTCTTAAACCATATTTGCTGTCTGCTTTGTATAAGACAATGTTCTATGTGCTTGAAACACAATGATGATAATTCTGTGAGGCTCTCTCCCATTGAGGAACTCATATTCCAGTGGGAGTAGACAATTCCCAATAATACATAGCTTTCAATCTAAATACAGCTAGAAAAGATAGAGAGGCAAAAATAGCTTTATTGCTAATGCACTTTGTTCTTTCACCTATTATTCATCAGCAAACAATTGTTGGACACCTATTTGAAAAGGTCTTCTGCCAAATGCTAAAAAGATACAATGAGACATGGTTTGCATACAAACTGCTGATTATCCTGGAGGTCAGAGATAGCTACATGTTCAAAGTATTTGGCTTCTCTGGAACTGCTGCTCTCTTGGACAGCTAGTTTTTGAGGACATACTATTCATAGTGAAATAAAGTCAAGGTTGTTTCGTTTCTATTGATTGGAAAATATGAATGTGTAATAAAACTCTTCCATTGTTGGGCAGGTTTAATTATATAATGTCATATATGTGAAAATATTTGTCTAGAGCCAAATAGAGGAATTAGAATTACTGGATTAAAAGACCCTTTGAATTTATGCATCTAAAAGTCAAATTTTCCTTTTTGATAATTCTATAAATTTATATTCCCAATGGCAATATTGCTATACAACCTCAATAACATGGTGTTACTGGAGTTACATATTTTGGTCATGTGGATTGATGAAAAATAAATATCATTAGATTACTTGTATTTTCTTAGTAAATTGAGATTGAGCATGCTGTAATATTTAAGAGGTATTTACATTTCCATTTATTTGAATTACCTATTCATACCCTGTGTTCATTTTTCTATTGATTTGTTAATATTTTTCTTAGTTATTTCTGGCAGTACTTTTTTTTTTATTATTATACTTTAAGTTCTAGGGTACATGTGCATAACGTGCAGGTTTGTTACATATGTATACATGTGCCATGTTGGTGTGTTGCACCCATCAACTCATCAGCACCCATCAATTCATCATTTATATCAGGTATAACTCCCCATTGCAATCCCTCCCCCTTCCCCCCTCCCCCCTCCCCATGATAGGCCCCATTGTGTGATGTTCCCCTTCCCGAGTCCAAGTGAACTCATTGTTCAGTTCCCACCTATGAGTAAGAACATGCAGTGTTTGGTTTTCTCTTCTTGTGATAGTTTGCTAAGAATGATGGTTTCCAGCTGCATCCATATACCTACAAAGGACGCAAACTCATCGTTTTTTATGGCTGCGTAATATTCCATGGTGTATATGTGCCACATTTTCTTAATCCAGTCTGTCACTGATGGACATTAGGGTTGATTCCAAGTCTTTGCTTTGTGAATAGTGCCGCAATAAACATACATGTGCATGTGTCTTTGTAGTAGAACAATTTATAATACTTTGGGTACATATCCAGTAGTGGGATGGCTGGGTCATATGGTACATCTAGTTCTAGATCCTTAAGGAATTGCCAAACTGTTTTCCATAATGGTTGAACTAGTTTACAATCCCACCAACAGTGTAAAAGTGTTCCTATTTCTCCACATCCTCTCCTGCACCTGTTGTTTCCTGATTTTTTAATGATTGCCATTCTAACTGGTGTGAGATGGTATCTCATTGTGGTTTTGATTTGCATTTCTCTGATGGCGAGTGATGATGAGCATTTTTTCATGTGTCTGTTGGCTGTATGAATGTCTTCTTTTGAGAAATGTCTGTTCATATCCTTTCCCCACTTTTGGATGGGGTTGTTTGTTTTTTTCTTGTATATTTGTTTGAGTTCTTTGTAGATTCTGGAAATTAGCCCTTTGTCAGATGAGTAGATTGCAAAAATTTTCTCCCATTCTGTAGGTTGCCTGTTCACTCTGATGGTAGTTTCTTTTGCTGTGCAGAAGCTCTTTAGTTTAATTAGATTCCATTTGTCAATTTTGGCTTTTGCTGCTGTTGCTTTTGGTGTTTTAGACATGAAGTCCTTGCCCATG
>NW_022298784.1:0-1046 GCF_002776525.5 Piliocolobus tephrosceles
CTCAGTCTCCCCAGTAGCTGGGATTACAGGAGTGTGCCATCCGCCTAGCTAATTTTTTGTATTTTTAGTAGACATGGGGTTTCACCATGTGGGCCAGGCTGGTCTCAAACTCCTGACCTCAAGTGATCTGCCCACCTCAGTCTCTCAAAGTGCTGGGATTACAGGCATGAGCCACTCTGCCCAGCCAATGACATAAATTTTAAAAGCATAATTTAAAGACTTTTTTTTTTTTTTTTCCTGAGACAGTCTTGTTCTGTTGCCCAGGCTGGAGTGCAGTAGCATGATCAGGGCTCAATGCAACCTCTGCCTCCAGAACTCAGGCAATCCTCCTGCCTCTGCCTCCCCAGTAACTGGGACTACAAGTATACACCACCACACCTGGCTATTTCTTGTATTTTTTTGTAGAGATGGGGCTCTTCGTCATGTTGCCCAGGCTCGTCTTGAACTCCTGTGCTAAATCAATCCTGCCACCATGCCCAACCAATTTAAAGCCTTTTACATGAATATAAGAGGTAGGGAATAGAAAGTGTCCAATATAATATTAAATATTATTTTGAGGGTATTATCTATGTTGTACCATTATTTTCATATAAATATAATAAAATGCTATGCTCAAGATCTTTTCAATACACATAGCTGAGAGAAGGTTAGTATTCAGGGAACCTAACAAAACTGCAAATCATTATAAAAATACTAAAAACACATATTACTGGTGGGATGGGTCTCTTAAGTTGATTTGAGCAGGGTTAACAAAATCAGCCACAAGAAAGTACATGGAAAATGTTTTGTTACTTAGGTTGAGGCTTGAGGTTACTCACCTGCCTTTTTCAGCATATCCTATATTTGGTTCCAACTAAAAGATGGCGTATCTGGGTATTTAAAATACAAAAATCATTAATGCAGAAAATTGGCAAGAATACCAAAAAATATTGTACAACATTCTTACAGTATAGTCTTACATTCTTAGCAAGAATATCAACAAACTGTTGATGAATATAAAAATTAGAAAATCTAATGGGGAGAATAATTTGGCAACATATCAGAAA
>NW_022298785.1:0-1929 GCF_002776525.5 Piliocolobus tephrosceles
TATGTATGTATGTATGTTATATATATATGTACGTATGAATGTATATATATAAACTCCTTTTTTTATGAATTTTTTTTTTTTTTTTTTTGTATAGTTAAATATTCATATATATACTTACAAGTATATATATGTATGCATAATTTGTATAATTGGGCGTTTTTTCGCGTTTATCATTTATTTATCCGCTTTACGCTTTACTGTAAATTAATTTTATATTATTACTTTCATATAAGTTATGTCATCATAAAAAGTTGAGGTAGTTCTTATATATACTTATATATATGTATATACATATATACAAAGGCTACATTTCATATGCATATATATTCAAATCCTATAACAAATGATTATAAGCGCATATATAATTAATTATTCTTAAATATATATATATATATATATATATATATATATATATATATATACTTCCTAAAAACTCTACCTCTTTTTTTAGCAAAAAAATATTGTATATATTTTTATTACTCAAAAGAGTGCAGAACTGAGCCAAGCCAACACGAGTTGTGCCCCAATATATATTTTTATTAGTGTGTATAAAAATACATATACTAATGTACGTGCACGTACGTGTATGATATTTTACTGACTTACAAGTAGGTATACTCCTATGGAATTAATGAGCATTACTATAAAATAACTATATATATGTTTAGGCATAATTTTTTTACATCTTTTTTTTTTTTTTTTTTTTTTTTTTTTTATTTAATGCGTATATTAAAACTTTTTCTGTTTGTTTTTGAATTAATGAATTCAAAAGGATTTGCATTCGTCACTATTTTCTATTTTTTTTAATTTTTTTCACTTAAGACTTGTAAACAATTTTAGTTATTTAGCTATGCGTACGTATAATCTAAGTATATATATATTATGTATGTGTAAATTAGTTAGTTATATGAGTAAGCGAACAAAGAAATGTGTGTTTTTTTTTTATTTTTTTATTTATAATGTGTTTTATCTATATTTTTTTCAAACACAATTTATAAAAATAAATAAAAATAATATAAAGTTCTCTCTCTTTTTTTTATTTTTTTTGTTTTATCACAAAGCAAGATTTTCATATAAATATAATTTCAAATTGTAATGATTATCACTATCAGTATTCTATTATCATTATCATTATTGTTCCTTTTTTTTTTTTTTTTTTTTTAACCAAAATTATATATATTAAAATTTAATTAAAAATATGAAATTGCAACGAAGAGGAAATGCTAATTTGACGCGTGTTTCCCATTTATTATCTTCAAATATATATAATACTGTCATGTATGTTATGTGTACTGCTTTTGCGAAAAGAGTAAACGAATGTATACCCATTCATTAGTTCTATTTATATGGAACAAAAATAAGAATATAAAACGAAATTGTAGATAAGAGTCAATCATAGCTCATTTTTTTGTTATCAAAAAATAGAGGTTGGTAGAAAAACAAAAACAGCAACATTGCCCACTTTTTTATATGAACATAGTTAATTATTAGCTAATTAACTTACTAATCTGTCAATTTGTTCTTTTATTTAATATTTGCTACATATATTGTACATATACGTACGTACGTATGTGTTTGTACTTTTTTTTTTAAAATACTTTGCTAAAGTTGTTATTAATTTTCCCCATATATATGTATATTTTATATTATCGTTTTTTTCACCTTTTACATAAAACATATGCTAGAGTTGGTTCCATAAGTAGTTAGTACAACATAAATATACAGGTTTGTACAACGCATGTAGAAATATTAAGTGTGGTTCATGTCTAGCAACTTTACATCGCGTTTTTTTAAATCGTTTTTATACTCTTTTTGTTTTATAAAGTTTAAATGAAAATAATAGTTCTTTCATTTTTAAAAGAAAATAAAAGAAAAAAAAGAGAAGTTATATAAATAAAGCTATAAATTTACTTGAATTTTTTTTTTTTT
>NW_022298786.1:0-5759 GCF_002776525.5 Piliocolobus tephrosceles
GTAGAGTAAACATTAACTCTGTGCAATGAATGCACATATCAGAGAGCAGATTCTTGGAACGCTCCTTTCTCGATTTTATTTGAGTAGATTTCACTATTCGCCATAGTCCTCAATGCTCCGAATTATCACTTTTTTGGTTTCACAGAAACAGTGTTCAAACGCTGCCTTGTGAGAAAAGAGATATAACTCCCTGAGTGGAATGCATACATCACAAAGTAATTTTTCAGAAAACGTCTACGCAGTTTTATCTTAATATATCACCTCTTTGACCATTGGACTGAATGTGCTCCACAATGTCCCTTTGAGTGTCCGTGTATGATGGAGTTTCCAAACTGCATAATATAAGAAAAGTTTTAACAATGCGATATTATAAAATACATGTAACACAAAGCAGTTTCACAGAAATCTTCTACACAGTTTTTCTTTAAGTATATTTCCTTTTTAACCACAACCGTCCCTGTATTCCTGAATGACTTTAGTAGCTTTTTCTCCAAAAGGGATTCCGGAATCCTCTAGGAGAAGAAAGGTGTATCTCTGTGACTGGAAAGCACACGTCACCAAGCAGCTCCTCAGAAATCTTCTCTTCAGTTTCTATCTAAAGACGTTTCCTTTCTCACCGTAAGCCTCAAAGCACTCCTGAATATTCCTTCACAGACAAATCAAAAACAGTGCTATGATACTGCTCAACGAAAAGGGAAGCTTAACTGTGTGAGCTGAATTCACATGACACAGAGCACTTTCACGGAGAGTTTCCTTCTGGTTTCTCTCTGAGGTTATTTCTTTTTCAGGATATTCTAAAGAGCGTTTCCAAATGTCCTTTCTCAGATTCCTCAGAAACAGTGATTTCATACTGCTCAATACAAAGAATGACTTAACTCTATGAGATGAAAACAAACATCACAAAAGAGTTGCGCAGAAAGATTCTCTCCTATTTTCAATGCAGGACATTTCCTTGCTCAACACAGACCTGTGGTGGCCAAGTAATATCCCTTCACAGAAACCTCAAAGACCGCCTTTCAAACTGGGAAATGTAGAGTAAGTTTTAACCCAGTGAAAAGAGTGGACATGTCAGAGAGCAGTTTGCTCGAGCACTTCTTTCTGTTTTTTATTGGACGACATTTCACTTTTTGCCATATTCTTCAATGTGCTCTGAATATCACTTTTTTGGTTTTACAGTAACAGTGTTCAAACTGTGCCTTATGAGAAGACAGTTATAACTCCCTGAGTGGAATGCACACATCACCAAGCAGTTTCTCAGAAAGCTTCTCTCCAGTTTTTATCTGACTATATTTCCTACTTCACCATAGGCCCGAAGGTGATCCCAAATATCCCTTCATGGATCCATCCACGAGGGAGTTTCCGAGCTGCGTAATGTAAAGAAAGCTTCATCTATGTGAGATGAATAATCATAGCAAAAAGCCGTTTCACAAAAGCTTCTTTCAAGGTTTTATCTGAAGATATTTCCTTTTTCACCTTAGTCATGAATGTGCTCCCAAAGGTCCCTTCATGGTTCTGTCCATGACAGTTTCTAGGCTGCATAATATAAATAAAGCTTTATCTTATGTGAGATGATTACACATACCACTGAGTAGTTTCCTAGAAATCTTCTTTCCAGTTTTTGTCTGAGGCTATTTCCCTTTTCACCATCGGCATCAACATGGTCCTGAATATCACCTGGTACCTGTTTCTCTAAAAGGATTTCCCTGACGCAGTATGAGAAAAGAGGTATAACACTGTGACTGGAATGCACACGTCACAAAGTACTTCCTCGGAAAGCTTTTCTCCAGTTTCGGTCTGAACATATTTCTTTTTTTAACCATAAGCCTCAAAGTGCTCCCGAATATCCCATCACAAGCTAAACATACACAGGGTTAGAAAACTGCTCAATGAAAAACTAGGCTTAACTGAGTGAGAGGAATTAAGATGACACAGAACAGTTCCACAGAAAGCTTCCTTCTGGATTTTACCTGAGCATATTTCTTTCCCCATATTCTAAGGATCGTTCCCTAAAGTTCTTCCCCAGACTCCACAAAAACAGTGATTTCAAGCTGCTCAATCCAAAGAATGGTGTAACTCTATGAGACGTATACACACATCGCAAAGCAGTTGCTCAGAACGTTTCTCTGCAGGTTTCATCGGAAGGCGTATCCTCGCTCAACACAAGCCTCCGGGCCTCACTAAATATCACTTCATAGATACTTCAAAGAGCTAGTTTCATAATTGGGCAAAATAGAGTTAGCATTAACACTCTGAAGTGAATGCGCGTATCAGAGAGCAGAATCTTGGAATGCTTCTTCCTCGATTTTATTTCAGTATATTTCACTATTCGCCATAGTCCTCCATGCATTCCAAAAAAACACTTCTTCAGTTTCACAGGAACAGTATTAAAACACTGCCTTGTTAGAAGAGAGGTATAACTCCCTGAGTGGAATGCATACATCACAAAGTAGGTTTTCAAAAAGCTTCTATCCAGTTTTTATCTGAAGATATCTCCTCTTTCAGCATAGGCCTGAATGTGCTCCCGAATGTCCCTTTGCGGATCTGTGCATGAGGGAGTTTCCAAACTGTGTAATATAATTAGACTTTTAACTATGCAGAAGAGTGAATATATCTAACACAAAGCAGTTTCCCAGAAACATTCTTTCCAGTTTTTGTCTAAGGATATTTCCTTTTTCACCATAGTCGTCACTATACTCCCGAATATCTCTTGGTAGCTTTTTCTCCAAAAGGGATTCCTGAATCCTCTAGGAGAAGAAAGGTATATTTCTGTGAGTGGAATGCACAAGTCACAAAGCAGCTCCTCAGAAAGCTTCTCTCCAGTCTCTATCTGAAGACGTTTCCTTTCTCACCATAAGCCTCAAAACCCTCCAGAATATCCCTTCGCAGACTAAACAAAAATAGTGTTATGATACAGCTCAATGAAAAGAGAAGCTTAACTGTGTGAGCAGAATTGACGTGACACAGAGCAGTTTCACAGAAAGCTTCCTTCTGGTTTCTCTCTGAGGTTATTTCTTTTTCAGGATATTCTAAAAAGCGATTCCAAATGTCCTTTCTCAGATTCCACAGAAATAGTTATTTCAAACTGCTCAATCTAAAGAATGATTTTACTCTATGAGATGAATACAAACATCTCAAAAGAGTTACGCAGAAAGCTTCTCTCCGATTTTTGATGGAAGACATTTCCTTGCCTCACACAGGCCTCCTGTCGCCACTTACTATCCCTTCGTAGAACCCTCAAAGACCGACTATCAAACTGGGAAATGTAGAGTAAGCTTTAACCCTGTGAAAAGAATGGGCATGTCGGAAAGCAGTCTCTTCGAGTGCTTCTTTTTTTTATTATCGGACAACATTTCACTTTTTGCCATAGTCTTCAATGTGCTCCGAATATCACTCTTTTGGTTTTACAATAACCATGCTCAAACTGTGTCTTATGAGAGGAAAGTTATAACTCCCTGAGTGGAATGCTCACATCACAAAGTTGTTTCTAAGAAAATTTCTCTGAAGTTTTTATCTGACTATATTTTCTATTTCACCATAGGCCAGAATGTGATCCCAAATATCCCTTCTAGGATCCATACACGAGGGAGTTTCCAAGCTGCGTAATGTAAAGAAACCTTCATCTATCTGACATGAATAAGCATAGCAAAAAGCAAATTCTCAGAAAGCTTCTTTCAAATTTTTATCTGAAGATATTTCCTTTCTCACCATAGTCCAGAATGTGCTCCTGAAGGTCCCTTCCTGGATCCGTCCATGACAGTTTCCAAACTGTGTAATGTAAAGAAAGCTTTATGTATGTGAGGTGATTACACATATCACAGAGTAGTTTCCTTGAAAGATTTTTTCCAGCTTTTGACTGAGGCTATTTCCCTCTCCACCATCGGCATCTACATGCTCTCGAATATCACCTGGTAAGTGTTTCTCCCAAAGGGTTTCCCCGATGCTGTATGAGAAGACGGGTATAACACTGTGACTGGAATACACACGTCACATTGCAGTTCTTCAGAAAGTTTCTCTCCAGTTTCGATCTGAACATATTTCCTTTTTCATCGTAAGCCTCAAAGTGCTCCCGAATATCCCATCACATGCAAAACATACAGAGGGGTAGAAAACTGCCCAGTGAAATGAGAGGCTTAAATGAGCTCGAGGAATTAAGACAACACAGAGCAGTTTCACAGAAAACTTCTTTCTGGATTTTACCTGAGGATATTTCTTTCTCCATATTCTAAGGATGGTTCCCAATTGTTCTTTCTGAGATTCCACAAAAACAGTGATTTCAGGCTGCTCAAACCAAAGAATGGTTTAACTCTAGGAGATGAATACACACATAGCAAAGCAGTTGCTCAGAACGTTTCTCTGCAGGTTTCATCGGAACACGTTTCCTCACTCACCACAAGCCTCCAGGCTTCACTAAATATCCCTTCACTGATTTTTCAAAGACAGAGTTTCGAAACTGGGCAACATAGTGTAAGCATTAACCCTGTGAAGTGAATGCACATATCAGAGTACAGATTCTTGGAACGCTGCTTCCTTGATTTTATTTCAGTATATTTCACTATTCGCCTTAGTCCTCAATGCGTTCCAAGATATCACTTTTTCAGTTTCACAGGAACAGTGTGCAAACACTGCCTTGTGAGAAAAGAGGTGAAACACCCTGAGTGGAATGCACAAATCACAAAGTAGTTTCTCAGAATGCTTCTATTCAGTTTTTATCTGAAGATACCTCCTCCTTCACCATAGGCCTGAACTGCTCCCGAATGTAGCTTCACGGATCTGTGTATGATGGTGTTTCCAAATTGCATAATATAGCTAATGTTTTAAGTGTGGGAGACGAATAAATATATGTAACACAAAGCAGTTTCCCAGAAATCTTCTTTCCAATTTTTGTCTGAGGTTATTTCCATTTTCACCGTGGTCGTCGCTATACTCCCGAATATCTCTTAGTATCTTTTTTTCCAAAAGGGCTTCTGGAATCCTCTAGGAGAAGAAAGGTATATTTCTGTGAGTGGAATGCACACGTCACAAAGCAGCTCCTCAGAAAGCTTCTCTCCAGTATCTATCTGAAGACGTTTCCTTTCTCACCATAAGCCTCAAAGCCCTCCTGAGTATCCCTTTGCAGACCAAACAAAAATAGTGTTATGATACAGTTCAATGAATGGAGAAGCCTAACTGTGTGAGCGAAATTCACGTGACACGGAGCAGTTTCAAAAAAGCTTCCTTCTGGTTTCTCTCTGAGGTTATTCCTTTTTCATGATATTCTAAAGAGTGTTTCCAAATGTCCTTTCTCAGATTCCACAGAAATCGTGATTTCAAAATGCTCAATCCAAAGAATTAATTAACGATTGAGATGAATACAAACATCACAAAAAAGGTGGGCAGAAAGCGTCTCTCCAATTTTCGATGGAAGACATTTCCTTGCCTCACACAGACCTCCAGTCGCCACTTACTATCCCTTCACAGAACCCTCAAAGACCGACTCTCAAACTGGCAAATGTTGAGTAAGTTTTAATCCTGTGAAAAGAATGGACATGTCAGAGAGCAATTTCTCAGAGTGCTTCTTTCTGTTTTTTATTGGACGACATTTCACTTTTTGCCGTAGTCTTCAATGTGATCCGAATATCAGTCTTTTTGTTTTACAGGAGCAGTGTTCACACTGTGCCTCATGAGAAGAAAGTTACAACTCCCTGAGTGGAATGCACACATCACCAAGCAGTTTTTCAGAAAGCTTCTTTCCAGTTTTTATCTGACTATATTTCCTCTTT
>NW_022298787.1:0-1028 GCF_002776525.5 Piliocolobus tephrosceles
GGCAGCCCAGCCCGGAGAGCCTCTATGGGCGCTAACTTGTCTTTGCGCCTCCGTGGCCCTGAGGCTTAGCAGGCGTCTGTGTCCAGCCAGAATTCAAGGACTCGGTTTTCTGTTCCTTATATTCATATTTATTTTTAGGTTTCCCTACTATTTGGGGCAATGAGGAGGGATTTTCAATGAGGGTGCCAAAATCAAGTCTCCTTGTTGCATGAATAAATTCAAGATGCAGAAGTGATGAATGCTAAGGAAAATATAGTTCAATTGTTCAAAGGGGGAGATTGCAGCAATGGGGAAAAAAAAAGTCACTAATGACCGAAGTCAGAGAACTATTGTCCTGGGAGTAACCAAACATCCCCAGTCCTAGAATTTACCCCTTCCTGTCCCGGGCTCCTGTGGGGGTGGCCACGGCTGTGGGGGAGGGGAATGAACATCAGCAGCAGCTGGAAGGAGAGAGGCCAGACCAGCTCTGGAGGGATTTTGCCTTTTTTTACTCAGAAAGCCAGAAACTCCAGCTAGAACCCCAGGGCTCAACGTCCCTTCTCTGCAGATCAGACGGGTAAGTCAGACAGCTGGTGTCTGCACAATCTCAGGGAGGCAGGAGGTGCTTCCTGATGCCAGGGGTTGTCCCTACACCCCTTCATAGAGATCATCGACATTATTTTATTTTATTGTACTTTATGTTAGAGACAGAGTCTGCTGTTGCCCAGGCTGGAGTGCAATGGCATGATCATAGCTCACTCCAGCCTCAAACTGCTGGGCTCCAGCGATCCTCCCACCTCAGCCTCCCGAGTAGCTGGGATTACAGTTGAGCACAGCTAGGTCCTCATTTTTAAATTTTTATTTATTTATTTATTATTAGTTTTTTTATTATTATTATTATTTTTATTTTTTTTTTTTTTTGAGACAGAGTCTCACTCTGTCGCCCAGGCTGGAGTGCAGTGGCACGATCTCAGCTCACTGCAAGCTCCGCCTCCTGGTTTCACGCCATTCTCCTGCCTCAGCCTCCCGAGTAGCTGAGACTACAGGCG
>NW_022298789.1:0-1274 GCF_002776525.5 Piliocolobus tephrosceles
CAGCTCCTCCTTGTACCTCTGGTAGAATTCAGCTGTGAATCCATCTGGTCCTGGGCTTTTTTTGGTGGGTAGGCTATTAATTGTTGCCTCAATTTCAGAGGCTGCTATTGGTCTATTCAGGGATTCAACTTCTTCCTGGTTTAGTCTTGGAAGAGTGTACGTGTCCAGGAAATTATCCATTTCTTCTAGGTTTTCTAGTTGATTTGCGTAGAGGTGTTTATAGTATTCTCTGATGGTAGTTTGTATTTCTGTGGGGTCGGTGGTGCTATCCCCTTTATCATTTTTTATTGCGTCTATTTGATTCCTCTCTCTTTTCTTCTTTATTAGCCTTGCTAGCGGTCTGTCAATTTTGTTGATCTTTTCAAAAAACCAACTCCTGGATTCATTGATTTTTTGGAGGGTTTTTTGTGTCTCTATCTCCTTCAGTTCTGCTCTGATCTTAGTTATTTCTTGCCTTCTGCTAGCTTTTGAATGTGTTTGCTCTTGCCTCTCTAGTTCTTTTAATTGTGATGTTAGAGAGTCAACTTTAGATCTTTCCTGCTTTCTCTTGTGGGCACTTAGTGCTATAAATTTCCCTCTACACACTGCTTTAAATGTGTCCCAGAGATTCTGGTATGTTGTATCTTTGTTCTCATTGGATTCAAAGAACATCTTTATTTCTGCTTTCATTTCGTTATGTACCCAGTAGTCATTCAGGAGCAGGTTGTTCAGTTTCCATGTAGTTGAGCGGTTTTGATTGAGTTTCTTAGTCCTGAGTTCTAGTTTGATTGCACTGTGGTCAGAGAGACAGTTTGTTATAATTTCTGTTCTTTTACATTTGCTGAGGAGTGCTTTACTTCCAATTATGTGGTCAATTTTGGAATAAGTGTGATGTGGTGCTGAGAAGAATGTATATTCTGTTGACTTGGGGTGGAGAGTTCTATAGATGTCTATTAGGTCCGCTTGGTGCAGAGATGAGTTCAATTCCTGGATATCCTTGTTAACTTTCTGTCTCGTTGATCTGTCTAATGTTGACAGTGGAGTGTTGAAGTCTCCCATTATTATTGTATGGGAGTCTAAGTCTCTTTGTAAGTCTCTAAGGACTTGCTTTATGAATCTGGGTGCTCCTGTATTAGGTGCATATATATTTAGGATAGTTAGCTCTTCCTGTTGGATTGATCCCTTTACCATTATGTAATGGCCTTCTTTGTCTCTTTTGATCTTTGATGGTTTAAAGTCTGTTTTATCAGAGACTAGGATTGCAACCCCTGCTTTTTTTTGTTCTCCATTTGCTT
>NW_022298790.1:0-1336 GCF_002776525.5 Piliocolobus tephrosceles
ACCCATCTCACATGCAGAGACATACATAGGCTCAAAATAAAGGGATGAAGGAAGATCTACCAAGCAAATGGACAACAAAAAAAAAGCAGGGGGTGCAATCCTAGTCTCTGATAAAACAGACTTTAAACCATCAAAGATCAAAAGAGACAAAGAAAGCCATTATATAATGGTAAAGGGATCAATTCAACAGGAAGAGCTAACTATCCTAAATATATATGCACCCAATACAGGAGCACCCAGATTCATAAAGCAAGTCCTTAGAGACTTACAAAGAGACTTAGACTCCCATACAATAATAATGGGAGACTTCAACACTCCACTGTCAACATTAGACAGATCAACGAGACAGAAAGTTAACAAGGATATCCAGGAATTGAACACATCTCTGCACCAAGCGGACCTAATAGACATATATAGAACTCTCCACCCTAAATCAACAGAATATCCATTCTTCTCAACACCACATCGCACTTATTCCAAAATTGACCACATAATTGGAAGTAAAGCACTCCTCAGCAAATGTAAAAGAACAGAAATTGTAACAAACTGTCTCTCAGACCACAGTGCAATGAAACTAGAACTCAGGACTAAGAAACTCAATCAAAACCGCTCAACTACATGGAAACTGAACAACCTGCTCCTGAATGACTACTGGGTACATAACGAAATGAAGACAGAAATAAAGATGTTCTTTGAAACCAATGAGAACAAAGATACAACATACCAGAATCTCTGGGACACATTTAAAGCAGTGTGTAGAGGGAAATTTATAGCACTAAACGCCCACAAGAGAAAGCAGGAAAGATCTAAAATTGACACTTTAACATCACAATTAAAAGAACTAGAGAGGCAAGAGCAAACACACTCAAAAGCTAGCAGAAAGCAAGAAATAACTAAGATCAGAGTGGAACTGAAGGAGATAGAGACACAAAAAACCCTCCAAAAAATCAATGAATCCAGGAGTTGGATTTTTGAAAAGATCAACAAAATTGACAGACTGCTAGCAAGACTAATAAAGAAGAAAAGAGAGAGGAATCAAATAGACACAATAAAAAATGATAAAGGGGATATCACCACCGACCCCACAGAAATACAAACTACCATCAGAGAATACTATAAACACCTCTACGCAAATCAACTAGAAAATATAGAAGAAATGGATAATTTCCTGGACACTTACACTCTCCCAAGACTAAACCAGGAAGAAGTTGAATCCCTGAATAGACCAATAGCAGGCTCCGAAATTGAGGCAACAATTAATAGTCTACCCACCAGAAAAAGTCCAGGAACAGATGGATTCACAGCTGAATTCTACCAGAGGTACAAGGAGGAGCTG
>NW_022298791.1:0-6116 GCF_002776525.5 Piliocolobus tephrosceles
CACGTATTAGGTTCATTTTTTGCATCAAGTTCTTGATAAACATATTATGTCGTGTATCCACTGTCACAGTATCATATAAAATTAACATCACTGTCCTGTGCTGTACCTGTTCAATCCCTTTCCGTGTCATTCATGACAGGCACTACCATGTTTATCATCTCAATAGCTTGGCGTTTTCCAGAATGTCATTTAATGGTAACATGCCTTTTAAGATTGGCTTTTTTCACTTAGTAATATGCATTTAAGATTCATTTGTGTCTTAGTGGTTCTTTTTATCTTATTACTTTTAAACTCTTGCTATGGTTTGAATGGGTGCTTTCCAAGATTCAAGTGTTGCCAATATGTTGGTATTAAGGGGTGGGGTCTTTAAAAGATGATTAGGTCATGAGGGTTCCTTTCTCATTAATGGGACTAAGGCTTTTATAAAAGAGGCTTCTTGAATCGTTCAGCTGACTTGCTAGCTTGATCTTCAGGTCTAGTTTCTCTTTCTTCTAAGTAAGGATGCAGCAAGAAGGCCTCACTAGATGCCAGCACCTTCATCTTGGGATTCCTAGACTCCAAAACTGTGAGAAAGAAATGTCAGTTCTTTACCAATTACTCAGTCTCAGGTATTTTGTTGTATCAGCACAAAATAGACTAAAACAGTTCTGAATTGTATTTTATTGTATGAGTATACTTTAGTTTGCTTATCCATGTACCTACTGAAGGATGTGTTAAGTCATTCTTGCATTGCTATAAAGAAACACCTGGGATGGGCATGGTGGCTCACACCTGTAATCCCAGCACTTTGGGAGGCCTAGGTGGGTGGATCACGAGTTCAGGAGATCGGGACCATCCTGGCTAACACGGTGAAACCCCATCTGTACTAAAAGTACAAAAATATTAGCTGGGCATGGTAGCGGGCACCTGTAGCCCCAGCTACTTGGGAGGCTGAGGCAGGAGAATCACTTTAACCCAGGAGGCAGAGTTTGCAGTGAGCCAAGATCATGCCACTGTACTCCAGCCTGGGTGACAGAGTGAGACTCTGTCTCAAAAGAAAAGAAACGCCTGAGGCTAGGTAAAAAATACTTAGTTGGTGAATGGTTCTGTGGGCTTTACAGGAAGCATGATGATGGCATCTGCCTCTAGTGAGGCCTCAGGAAGCTTACAATCATGACAGCAGTCAACAGAGAGCCAGCATGTCAACATGGTAAGCACAAAAGCAAGAGAGTGGTGTGAGGAGTTGGCAAACATTTAAACAACCAGATCTTGTGTGAAGGAACTGACAAAAACTCACTTATCACATACGGGGATGGTGCTAAGCCATTCATTGGAGATGCACCCCCTTAATGGAATGACCTCCCACCAGGCCCCGATTCCAACATTTGGAATCACATTTCAACACGAGATTTGGAAGGGACAAACCTCCCCAGCATATAAAAAGACATCTTGTTTGTTCCCAGTGTTTGGTAATTATAAAGAAAACCATTACAAACATTCATACATAGTCATTTGTGTACATATATCTTAAAATTAATTGGGTGAAAACCTAACAGCAAGACTTCTGGGGTGGTATGGTGAGACTATATCTTGCTACATAAGAAACTCCCAAACTGTCTTCAAAAGTGGCTATACCATTTTGCATTTTTGCCAACAATAGATGAGTTCCTGTTGCTGGGCATCTTCACCAGAAGTCAATATTGCCAGGGTTGTTAGATTTTCAGCCAGACTACAGAGATAGCAACAAACAGAAAACAAGAAAACATGGAATAAATAGAAACAGTACAGATATCAAAAGATTATTTAAAAATTAGCATCCTCACAGAAATAAGACAGTGTATTGAAACCATGGAACAGAAAAATGACACTATAAAAAGACATCCATAAGACAAGAGTTTTCAAAGTGAAAATGTGGCAGCAGACCATAAAAATTCAACAGAATGATTTAAAATGAATATATACGGATCATATTTGTGAATAAATGGAAGACAGAGAGAGTCAAGAAGATATAAACCAAGAGAGAAAAGAAAAGGAAATTAGGTAATTTTGATTGCAACATCAAATTAATAGATTGAACAAAGTGAAAGCAACCATATTTTCCAGAATTAATAGAGTCAAAATTCCTGAACTTGAAAAAAATAATGTTCCAAAGAAAATAGAACAAGTACAATAAAAGAAAAAAGACCCACGTTAAGACAAATTTTGGCAAAATTTGAAAGTACTAAGGATAAAGGGATCATATTAAACTATTTTAGGGAGGGGAAAATCAGAACAACAAAAAGAAACTATGAAAATAATCAAAATGAGTGACTTTGGCCTTCTCCTAAGATGATACCAGAAACTAGAAAACGAAATATACCTAGAATCCAATACCCGGTTGTACTGTGCTTATTCTTTGTCAATGAACAATATTATTTCTTCAAGCTATTCCACATTTATTCATTACTTCAAATCCTAGTACTATCAAGTTCTCCTTCTGCGGTTACACAGTTAATATAAGTTCATTCCTTTCACCATAAACATTGTTCTTTATATGCACCAAATTGTTTATTTCTATTTTTGTCTTTTTTTATGTCTGCTTATTTCTACTACTATTTGTGTATGAAGCTCTGTTGCACAAATCTGCTCATTTCTATACTTCTGATGCATAGAGTAGTGCTCCACTTAATAGATACACTTAATGAATTAGTAAATATTATACTAATAAAGAGCTCTAGCTTTCCTGTATGTTTCCCTTTTAGTGGGAATTAGATATTTGAATTCTCCCTTTATCTGAAACCAGGCTAACTTCTCAAGGAAGGAGAGGAAGTACATCTTCTAACCTCATCATCATCTTAAAATTACATCATCATTATTTTAAAGATATTACCTTTGTGTTTACTGTGATGTAATTACTATGCATATCCTCATTACCAAAGATCCATGTGATTCTAGTACAGATTTTCATGTTCTGGAGCAGGCTTCACTCTTTAACTGTTCATGCCCATCACATACAGCTTACTCATCATTTTTCCTCCTGATTTCTTGGCGTCACTTGATGTGTACTTGGATCACAGGCTCCAGGATCTTAAAATCGATAAAAATTTGCCAGTTAAACTCTTATTCTTGGGAATTTTCTGAAGAGTGCAGTCTTACTTTTAAATTATACATCTGAGCCTACAAATGCAGCTGTTTTTACAAAGAAGGCATCTGGGATACCTCTGTGGAAGAGAGGCATAGACAGGAGGGTATTTCTGAGTTTTGCAGGAAGTCATTGCAGGGCAAGAGTGTCTTTGTATGTTTTTCTTCAAACATAGTGACATAAAATTCACCCTCAATAAATTATTTCCAAATTGAAAGCCAACGTTGTGAAGAATTGAGATGTCATGGGGTTGGCACTACAGGTAGAAATGGAGTTGCTTCACTTTTTCTTTAATTTGGGACATGTACTTTTTTTTCTCTTTATAGCAGTGTAATGCCTAAGGAGATTACTCTTCCTTCCTCTTTCCAAGTTTATATTAGTGTTCTAAATAAACAAAGACAGTCACTCTTTCTGCGCACGTCTGGGTATTTGTCTGGGCTTTGTAGTCATTTTCTCTCTGCCAGTCATAAAGTGATGTCTTTACATAAAAATCTTGCCTCAATTTCTTCTTTCATTTTAGCTTCTGTCTTGATTTTTAACCTTTTTAGTTGCCAGGAAGGTTATAAGGTTACGAATAGTTAGCTCCTGCTTTCTATCTTTTTTAATTCTAGTAGGAAGGAAAAGGAGAGAAACAATCTAACCCCAGAATGAGAGAAATCAGAAATTTTCATAGTGTGATTCATGGGAGAATACATAAAATAGCTACTTGACTGATATGTTTTGCCAAGAGGCTCATCCTCCTCAGCATTTTCTAATATATTATTTCCTGTCAAATCTGCTCCAAATAATCTCATATTCACCCCCATCCAACTTACCTTATAAAAGGGTTTTGAGGAACACCTGAAAATAAGTATACAAAAATGCTTCACAGACTTTAAAGATTTATTGGATTAGTCGATGGATTGATTTTTGTGTACATAGTTATATTATCTGAGTATTGTTGAGAAAGTCTTCTAAAGCAAAAATAGTCTTAGAAAAACAGCAGGAAATACAGAAAGTTGTCATCATTTGGAAAAATCTCCCAGTACTTTTATTAACATGTAAGATGTAATGCATAAAAAGACAGAATGAAAATTGATTCATAATATATCTTGAATATAAGTCTAAGAGTTTCATGTTTATCCCTATAAAGGAACATCATTGTGAAAGTAAGTATTTAGTAAAATCAGTTCTGCAATTTCTTGCAGGTTGGATTTGCATGGCACAGCTGGAAGTAGAGATTAGAGAAAACTCACATAGCTCATGTTTACAGTCATAAGAAGTTGACCAAGGCATTCCTTGATTGGACCATCTCATGTAAAGACTTTACTTGGCATACATAAAGTATGATGTAAACAGTGTTTTAGCCTAAAATATTCAGTACTCAAAAGGACATTCCTAATTATAGCTTCTTGATAACCAATGAGCAAGTTATTTTATTTGTATATTCGAAATGACTTTGACTGTCTTCTGTCTCTATTCAATGGGAATGATTTAAGCTATCATTCTTATAACTTCAGAGTCCAATAAAAGAACCTAATCAGGCAAGTATTTCCCCAGATTCAATTAGACTTTCCATAGATTTTTGAGAGCCTGCTGTTTCCTCTTGAAACACTTGATGGCTTTTGTGTGCGGCTTCTTCCCAGAATAATTTACATCATAATCTAACCCCAGAATGAGAGAAATCAGAAATTTTCATAGTGTGATTCATGGGAGAATACATAAAATATCTACTTGAGTGAAATCATTGCTAGTTATTATGTGGTTAGAATTCTCAAGTTCTGAATATGGTATTGAATATTTAAACGCTGTTTTGTATGGTACAAATTTTCATATTAGAAAAGAAGAGCAATATTCACACCAGCAGGCACATATATAATACCTATAGTTGGTTCTTATTTTATTAGAGCTGTGTAGACTATTTTCTCTGCCAGTCTACTAGATATCTTCCAATTGAACATTCTGCATATCTACTCCTGAGAGTTAAATATAAATATTAGCTTGCAAGAATATAAAAAAAAAATCATAAAATGTGATTAAATGTATCACATGCATTTGAGTCTGTCCAGGGCTTGTTTACTTTCAAACCTGTTCCTTATTCTTCCCATATATTGAGAGGTGTTCCAGGTGGGATGACCCCTGGAAGCAGTTTTCATGGTTGTTTTGTCAGCTGCTACCGGTTGTGTTTCAGCCAATGGGAGACACTGGCAGGCGATTTCAGAGCCTGATGCAGCGGAAAGAGGAAAAGGAAAAAGCTAGGGCATGTGTACTCCAGTCTCTATGCCAAGGCAGTGCGTTGTCCTCCAGTCTATATGCCGAGGTAGTGCGTTGTCCTCTAGTCTATATGCCAGGGCAGTGCGTATGACAGCACGGTATCTTGTTTACACCACCAACCCCTCTTGTGGTTATTCCACTTTCTGCCGGGTGACTTCACCCCCTGAAATTTAGTAATACCATTCTCTTTCTCTCTCTCTCTCTCTTTTATTTTTCCTGCTGATTCTAATGCAATAGTGAGTTTCTATAGTTGGAGATCTCTGAGTTGTCTCCTTCTCTCTAATTGGCTCCCTTGGTCTTCCAGAAATTGTGTAACCAAATCTCTGTACTAAATTATCTGTAATATGCTTAAAATGCTTGCTATTTTCCTGAGTTGGACCATGAACACCAGTGTAGTGTTAATTGTATTTAGCTTTAATTTATCATTACATCAAAATATATAGAGAATCAATCACTTTGCAGAAAATGCAAGCAGCAGACCTCTCCTTACTTGTTTCCTCTATCCAATTCCCTTTTTAATTGAGGAGTACTATGAACATTTTTGTGTCTCCTTCAGGGTAGTTCTTTATATATGTGGACATACACATGCACAAACATAACTTTGAAACTTGTTTCTGTTTATTTAAAAATATCTCGGCCAGTTCACATAGATCTGTCTAATTTTTTAAACTGTTAACTTGTGACATAATATAGGTGTTCTGTAATTATACATCACTTTATAGGTTGATGTTTAGGATATAAATTCATTTTTTTCGGGGGGGGG
>NW_022298792.1:0-1156 GCF_002776525.5 Piliocolobus tephrosceles
GGCCTCCCAAAATACTGGGATTACAGGTGTAAGCCACTGCAACTGGCCTCTAAGTATATATTTTGAGGAGAGTAAATGCAGGACACGCCAAGGGGTAAGTAGAAGTCCATAAATGAGACTTTGGAGATGATGTAATCAGACAGGACGTTATCACAATAGCAGATGGGGAGCAAGAGTCACAAAGGAATGAGGTCCAATTTCAGAATGGCAGAGAGAAGGGACATCAAGGTAGCAGTGTGATTGCATGAAGGATGAAAATACATGCCAGTGCCACTACATGGAAAATTATTATAAATATCTAGGGAAAAATGAGAATAAAAAAGAAAAGTAAGTAGTCATAATGAAAATGGAAAACAGAAAATGAAAAACAGAATAACTTTTGTTAGCATGCAGTTGTTAAAGACTTTAAATAAAGTATTTGTCAGAAACATGTATGGATATCTTGGTTAAAAAAACAAAAACAAAAAACCCTCATTGCTGAGCATGGTGGCTCATGTCTGCAATCCCAGCACTTTGGGAGGCCAAGGCAGGAGGACTGATTGAGTTCAAGAGTTGGAGACCAGCCTCAGAAAAACAGTGAGACCCCTGTCTCTATAAAAACATTAAAAAAATTAGCTGGGCAGAAAGCTGAGGTGGGAGTTCAAGCCTAGGAGCTTGATGATGCAGTGAGAAGTGAGTGACCACACCACTGCACTCCAGCTGGGCTACAGAGCAAGATTTTCTTAAATTAAAAAGAGAGAGAGAGAGAGAAAAGAAGGAATAATTACAAATCAGTCAACTGTAAGAGGATGACTGGAATGTGCTATACAGATGATGAAAGATCATCTAGGAAAAATGCTCAACCAATGGCAACCAGTAACAAGCAATACATAATCACACAGAGATTGTGTTTCAGAAGAGATGGGCAACAGAAAGTGATTTAGATAATTCAAAGCCACTTGGACTGTGGAGACAGAGGCCAGGCTGGCCCACTCCTAGGTAGTGAGCAGCCAGAAAATTACTTCTGGGACTTCCACACACACCCTGCTGTCCCCTCCCACAGTGTGGACACAGTCCTTCCACCAGGGTCTCAATGCCCACCAAAGACCACTCGCTCACTGAGTCAGTGGAAGGTTCTGACCTATGGTGTCTTCTTTTCTGACATCAAATGTGTGGT
>NW_022298794.1:0-1134 GCF_002776525.5 Piliocolobus tephrosceles
CCCAATTGGCTCCCAAATATCACCTTGCAGATTCTAGGAAGAGAGTGTTAGCAAACTGCTTCCTGAGGACAAAGATGTAACTCTGTGAGCCGAATTCACAGATCACAAAGAAGTTTCTCAGGAATCTTCTTTCCCGTTTTTAACTGATGATATTTCCTTTTTCAGCGTCAGCCTGAAAGCCTTGCAAAGTAGAACTTCTCAGTTTCCCCCAAGACAGTGTGAGTCGCCTGCTCCATGAAACATAAGTGTAACTCTGTGAGATGAATTCACTCATCAGATAGAAGTTTCTTAGAAAGCTTCTTTGCAGTTTTCCTCTGAGGACACTTGCTTTGTCACCGTAAGCTTCATTACGCTAAGAAGAATCCCATTGGAGATTTCAAGCAAACTGCCTTAGCAAACTGATAGCTGGAGAGAAAGGTGTCACTCTGTTAGTTGCACTCACACATAGCAATGCAGTTTCCCAGAATGCTTCTTGCCACTCTCTGTCTGAGGATATATCCTTTTTCACCATAGCCCTCAATGAGCTCCCAAATATCACGTTGCAGAATCGAAGACGACAGTCTTAGCAAACTCTGCCAAGAAGCAATGTGTGGAACTCTGTATGATGAAGTCACATATCACAACGCAATCTGTCAGAAAGCTTCGCTCTAGTTATTATGTGATGATATTTCCTTTTTCACCATGGGCCCCAATTGGCTCCCAAATATCACCTTGCGGACTCTAGCAAGAGAGTGTTAGCAAACTGCTTCCTGAGGACAAAGATGTAACTCTGTCAGACGAATTCACAGATAACAAAGAAGATTCTCAGAAAATTTCTTTCCCGTTTTTAACTGATGATATTTCCTTTTTCAGCGTCGGCCTGAAAGCCTTGCAAAGTAGAACTTCTCAGTTTCCCCAAAGACAGTGTTAGTGGCCTGCTCCATGAAACATAAGTGTAACTCTGTGAATTGAATTCACAATCAGAGAGAAGTTTCTAAGAAAGCTTCTTTGCAGTTTCCTCTGAGGACACTCGCTTTGTCACCGTAAGCTTCATTACGCTAAGAAGAATCCCATTGCAGATTCCAAGCAAACTGCCTTAGCAAACTGGTAGCTGGAGAGAAACGTGTAACTCTGTGAGTTGCACTCACACATAGC
>NW_022298795.1:0-1140 GCF_002776525.5 Piliocolobus tephrosceles
TTTTTTTCAAAAATTTTAAATTTAATCTTTAAATTATTTACTCTTTTTCCTCAGGCTCTCTGTTCCTCTCTTCCTCCCTTCCTCCTCTCTCTCCCATTCCCTTCATTTTCTTCTGGTCTGCTTGTTCTGAAATTTTGGCTGCCTTTTTGGTATGATAGTTTCATGTCAAAATAAAAAAAATCACACAATTCTGAAATAGCACTCTTAAAGTGACATCTTTCACATGCTAAACTGCCATAATTCACATACTCATATTTCATGTACCTTAAATAAGTGTATATACTGTATACATAAGTATAAAATGAGTTCTTCTTACCAAGGATCAAGAAAGCTACACACAGCATATTCAATAAATGGTTGAAAATGGTTAATGTTTAATTAAATTAAATGAAGCCTGCATATTCAAAACATTAAGCTCTAATTCTAGCTCTTTTTTTTCTTATTTTATGAACAAAACAATCTCATACCTTGGTGAAAAAATTACCATTTTAACACAGAAGATATCCATCCTAAATAATAAAATACTGGAAAGAGAAAAAGAGAAGTAACTATGCTTTCTATCATTTTGTATTTTCCTGTTCTCAAACTAACATGTTTCAGTTTTCTCCCTCTTCTGGTTAGAGAATTGTTCACAGTGAAAACAGGCCATGCGCAAGAGTATTTATTTCTTAAAGATATGCAAAACTAAAATTATCATTCCTTTTGGAATGATGAGAACAATAGTAAAACTAAAAATAAGTGAAGTCTCATGACACAGCTTTGAAGAAGGATTTCTTATTCTGAAGTTAAACAGAGAAGAGGAAGTAGTAGGTTGTTGGTCTTCAATTAACTCTCTATTCATTCATGTGGGGATGGCAAGAAAATATTTCCTAGGTTTTGCCTAACATTGCAGAACATGTCTACAATACAAATCATTGTATGCACAGATAGATGAAAAAATATAATCTCCTTAGATTCAGATTTTGGTTACTAGAAAGGCCATTTGTACATTTCTTATTGATTCAATTTCCTGGGTCATTTTTCAGGCTTGATGCAATTCCCTATGTTAAATTTTCTACCTAGCTTGTGAGGGTGTTAAAACTCTCTCTGTTCATATATTTAATCACTCACATTTTAGACGTACTTGGGCATACATTTCTA
>NW_022298798.1:0-2767 GCF_002776525.5 Piliocolobus tephrosceles
TTGTTTAGTCTTCTGTGTTTCTGTATATACTGTTTTTTTTTTCTTTTGTAAAAATGACAACCAATAAGTGGTATTTATAATGGTTATGTAGATACTATTATGTTCTTAGATAAGATTGCCTTTGTTTAAATATTGCTTTTCTTTAGATAAGACGTACCCGTTGAAGGACACATTTTAACAAAACCGGTGAGATAGAAACTTCAAATGTCATAAATTCTAAAATATAGGTTTTATTTATAGTGGCTATTTTTTGTACGGAGAGCATATATTTTTAGAGGTTCTTCTGGGCTTTCTTGAACTTCATAAATTGTCACTCTTCTGGTTATTTTGAGGACAAATAAGAGCTTTATTATATTTAGAGCTTCTAGTTTCTCATTCATGGAATGTGTATCCTAGAATTCACTCTCTTCTAGAAGAAATTTTTTTGTGGGGCTAATCCATTCTAGGCTTATGGCTCATTTCTCACCCTTGGATTACTTTGTACTGAACTTATGATTTAGTTCTTATTTATTTGATTCTATTCTCTCTTATTTCTTAGATGTCTTTCTTTTTATTGGTATACTTCCACACTTAATAGATTGTTGAAATTCAAGATTTTCAAAGCATTTATATGATATTTACTTTTGCATTAATCAGATTTGCAATGGTCAAATTATTATAGTTGATTAATAGTTTGTAAGGGTATGGAATAATAAATTCAATAGCATATTTCTTTAAACTTTGAACATGATACTCTGCTGTCTTCTAGTATCCAGAAGTGCAGATGTGAAGCTCAGGCATAAAATTGTATGTATTTTAGTAGAAAACATACAAACATGTTTTAGTTGAGGATATACAGACGTAATTCATATCTTTTAGTAGAGAACATCAAAAATAAAAACAACTATTGTGGGAAAGTGTCAAGATCTGTAAAATATTTGAAGACATTTATTCTGAGCCAAATATGAGTGACCATGGCCCATGACACAGCCCTCAGGAGGTCCTGAAAATACCTGCCCAAGGTGGTTGGGGCACAGCTCGGTTTTATGTATCTCAGGAAGACATGATACGTTGATCAAATACACTTAAGAAATACATTGGTTTGGTTCAGAAAGGTGGGACAACTCGAGGTGGGGGCTTCCAGGCTATAGGTAAATTTAAACATTTTCTGGTCAGCAATTGGTTGAGTTTGTCTAAAGACCTGGGATCAATAGAAAGGAACGTTCAGGTTAAAGATAAATGATTGTGGAGACCAAGTTTTATTGTGCAGAGGAAGCTCTTAGCAGACTTTAGAAAGAGCAGGTTATAAATGGTTTTTTTTTCATACGTAAAAGGGTGCCTGGCTCTTAGTTGACGATCTCCTAGATCTGGGAAGGGAGGAAGGAAGGAAAACAAAGAACAAAGAGAGAAAGGTGATTCTTTATAGAATGTGGATTTTTCCCGCAAGAGACTTTGCAGGGCAATTTCAAGGTATGGCAAGGAAATATATTTTGGGGTGAGATCTTTTTTTCCTTGTCTCATCATGTTATGCCAAAGTCAGATTGAAAAGTAAGTCCCAATATATAGGGTCAAATAAACTCCATCTGATGAGAATCTGTGGTTTGTAGGACACGCCCCCCCAGACCTCTCAGGTAGGAATATGGGCAAGATAAAAAATCAGAGCTTAGTCCTCAACAACCAATCAACCAACACAAAGTTCTGAAAGGATTTTCCCTTTGTTATTAATGTTCTTAAATTCTCTAAAGGTGTCTCTAGATGTGAGTCTTACTATTCTTCCTACTCAGTACTTAATAAGTCCTCTTCTTGTGAATATTTTCAGTTTTCTTGAGCTTGAAATTTTAAAAACAATAATTATTTAATTAGCTAGTTTGTTCCTTTATTTATGCATTCATTCTTTCCCTTACTGATTTTTTTTTTTATTCCTGTGAATCTCGCACTGGATGGACTTTGGAATTTCTGGGTTGTTCTTTTTGCTCTTGAATAATTCATCCTCTCTTTCACACACGCGTGCACACATAGACATACAAGCTATTTGCAAGATTTGTACAAATTTACCTTTCATTTCTTATAGCTTTTATATCTATACACTTTTAATGATAACTTTTTAAAACAAAACAAAATCTGTTTTATTCATTAACAACTCTTTTTTTCATAGCACCTGAAATTAGTTTCAGGTATACATCATAACTAACCTTGCTGAAAAGAATAATTAAATTTTAAAAAAGTTGTTGTCTTCTAAAGCGTTTATTTCTTGCAGGATCAGTATTGACTCTCATCAAATAATTCAAGTCCTCTACCATCTGGACACTTCCTAGGAATTTTTTATTTAATTAGGCCATTTAATGAATACATACCAATAGGTTTGAAACTTGATGTATTTCCCCTCCTGTCTGTGAGTAGGACCACGAAGTTAGTACTAGTCTGTGTAATCTGATGGCAAGCAATGTGTGTCACCTCTAGGTAAAGCTATTTGCTTCGGTTGTTATTGCGTGCGCCATTTTATCTTCTATCATAATAACAAGCCAGATTTAAGATGGCATTATTGTCATTTGAAATATCAGAGTTGTTTATTCAGCAAAATCTTCCCTATCCTGATTAACATAGTTTTTTATTTGTTAGTGTTTTTTTCTGTACAGTTGGCTTTTATTCTTATCTCTTTTAAATGATGTACTAGGTTGGTAGTTAACAGAGCTTCTATGAGTTTACCCACTTGTTATATAAACCTCTTTACACAATAGTTCTCTGTTTTACCAGAACTGGAGAGTAGATTCTGACTTCCATGTAAATC
>NW_022298799.1:0-1635 GCF_002776525.5 Piliocolobus tephrosceles
TCCAGAAGAAGAAAAAATTTTTAATTTATTAGTCGAGGCAAATTCCGTGCTTAATAAAGAGCAGAAGAGTAAAAAAATATTTCCAGTATATTTGGATGGTAGTATTATGCTAAACAAAATGTCGAAAACACCTTGCATAAATGATTATACTACTTTTTTAAAAAAACACGAAAATGCAGAAACTCACTTATTTATTTTATTCAAAACTGTAAATTGTTATAAAATATATGAACCGTATTTTACGAATATAGAAAATAATGAAACGTTTATAGCACTAGTAGATCCAGAAGATCAAAAAAATGAAATGTTTAATTTTCAATATGTATATCAACAAACATACCCAATCCAATATAATTCCATATCAACAAAAATTTTACTTAATAACATAATTAGAATTCTTACATTTATTCTCATAGATCATGTCGCTTTTCCTAAAATCTTAAATAATAAAAAAGAAGAGAACGAATTTTTAAGAACTATCAGACAATATGTGAAATTTCCCTTTAATAAATTTTATGTAATTAATTATGTTGGAACAGACGTACTTATTCATTATTACAAATCGAAAAGTTATCGTAACATTAAAAGTGATTTTCAAGACGACCTAAAGAATGTCGATGTCATACTTTTGAAAAAAACTTCAAATATTGAAAATATAAAAAATGCACTAAAACATACTATTCAATTTGCTGAGTATGTAAAAGAGAGCGAAAAGCGTTATATAAAAACTGAAATTAGTATTTTAGTTGTAACAAATATAGAAAAGTTAAATTTGATAAAAACAGAAACAAAAAAATATGAAAATAAACAGGAAGATACAAAGAAAAGCTTATCAAGAATATATGTTGTGTCATTTGAAAATAAAGATAATAAAGACAAAGATACAATAATTATGAAATCTATTAAAGATGCAAATGATATATATGTATACGATAGTGATGAATTCACAAAACATCTATTTTTTTTTTCTTTTCATCATTATAAAGTTGATGAAAAATACCTAGACAAATATATTACAACAATAATACAAGATTATATATTTTTACACACATATATTTATAAAACATCATGGTATGTAATAGGAATATGTAGATATAATGTAAATAAAAATGAAAAAACAAAGAGAAAATTAAATTTATATTTTTACGATAAAATAATAAAAGAAATTACTTATATTATATCAAAAGAATCTACAAAACATGTCCTTTACGATCAATCTACTCCCTTTCATGACATGTGCAACATCTTTACCCAATCCAAATTGTTAGGATATAAGTAGCAATGCACTAGTTTTACCCAATTCGAATTGTTATAGTGCATAATTAGCAATGCGCCACTTTTACCCAATTCGAGTTGTTAGCATATAATTGGTAAAAATGTTCGAATTTGTTTGCTCTCCATGCAATGGCTAAACATAACAATTTTTTTTTTTTTTTTTTTTTTTTGTAATCATTTTTTTACACATTTTTTACACATTTTTTACACATTTTTTACATATTTTTTGACACATTTTTTTACACATTTTTTTACACATTTTTTTTTTTATTCAAAACGGTAAATATAATTCCAACTTTTATAAGATGCATTTTTAAAATTTTAATAAAATTTTAATCCTGTAGACCAGAAAGAGTAACA
>NW_022298801.1:0-1270 GCF_002776525.5 Piliocolobus tephrosceles
TACCGAATTTGTTGAGCGTTTTTAGCATGAAGGGCTGTTGAATTTTGTCAAAAGCCTTTTCTGCATCTATTGAGATAATCATGTGGTTCTTGTCTTTGGTTCTGTTTATATGCTGGATTACGGTTATTGATTTGCGAATGTTGAACCAGCCTTGCATCCCAGGGATGAAGCCCACTTGATCATGGTGGATAAGCTTTTTGATGTGCTGCTGAATCCGGTTTGCCAGTATTTTATTGAGGATTTTTGCATCGATGTTCATCCGGGAGATTGGTCTAAAATTCTCTTTTTTTGTTGTGTCTCTGCCAGGCTTTGGTATCAGGATGATGTTGGCCTCATAAAATGAGTTAGGGAGGATTCCCTCTTTTACTATTGATTGGAATAGTTTCAGAAGGAAATGTACCAGCTCCTCCTTGTACCTCTGGTAGAATTCAGCTGTGAATCCATCTGGTCCTGGGCTTTTTTTGGTGGGTAGGCTATTAATTGTTGCCTCAATTTCAGAGCCTGCTATTGCTTTATTCAGGGATTCAACTTCTTCCTGGTTTAGTCTTGGAAGAGTGTACGTGTCCAGGAAATTATCCATTTCTTCTAGATTTTCTAGTTGATTTGCGTAGAGGTGTTTATAGTATTCTCTGATGGTAGTTTGTATTTCTGTGGGGTCGGTGGTGATATCCCCTTTATCATTTTTTATTGCATCTATTTGATTCCTCTCTCTTTTCTTCTTTATTAGCCTTGCTAGCAGTCTGTCAATTTTGTTGATCTTTTCAAAAAACCAACTCCTGGATTCATTGATTTTTTGGAGGGTTTTTTGTGTCTCTATCTCCTTCAGTTCTGCTCTGATCTTAGTTATTTCTTGCCTTCTGCTAGCTTTTTAATGTGTTTGCTCTTGCCTCTCTAGTTCTTTTAATTGTGATGTTAGAGTGTCAAGTTTAGATCTTTCCTGCTTTCTCTTGTAGGCACTTAGTGCTATAAATTTCCCTCTACACACTGCTTTAAATGTGTCCCAGAGATTCTGGTATGTTGTATCTTTGTTCTCATTGGTTTCAAAGAACATCTTGATTTCTGCTTTCATTTCGTTATGTACCCAATAGTCATTCAGGAGCAGGTTGTTCAGTTTCCATGTAGTTGAGCAGTTTTGATTGAGTTTCTTAGTCCTGAGTTCTAGTTTGATTGCACTGTGGTCAGAGAGACAGTTTGTTATAATTTCTGTTCTTTTACATTTGCTAAGGAGTGCTTTACTTCCAATTATGTGGTCAATTTTGGAATAAGTGTG
>NW_022298804.1:0-1031 GCF_002776525.5 Piliocolobus tephrosceles
ATATAAAAGATCAAAAATATGAATAGACAATTGCAATGAAGACATACTTGTATGGCTAATAAACATACACAAAGATATAGGGATCCATTATTAAATAGTACAAGTTAAAATCATAATTAAATCTTGTTTTAGATCGTTCAGATTGACAAAGCATTCTGTTAAAGGTGTTATGAGGGCAGTGTGGTGCTTCATGCCTGGAATCCCAGCATTTTGGGAGGCCAAGGCTGGTAGATCACCTGAAGTCAGGTGTTTGAGGCCAGCCTGGTCAACATGGTGAAACCCTGTCTCTACTAAAAATACAAAAATTAGCTGTGCATGGTGGCAGGTACCTGTAATCTCAGGGGAAGCTGAGGAAGGAGAATTACTTGAACCTGGGAGGTGAGGTTGCTGTGAGCTGAGATCTCACCATTGCACTCCAGCCTGAGCGACAAGAGCAATAATCTGCCTTAAAAGAAAAAGAAAAAAAGAAAAGAAAAGAAAAGGAAAGGAAAGAAGGGAAGGGGAGGGGAGGGGAGGGGAGGGGAGGGGAGGGGAGGGAAGCGAAGGGAAGGGAAGGGAAGGGAGATATAGTTGAGGGTGTGGTACCTAAGGACTTTTAGACACTGTGATGAGACAGTTTAGTAGAAATAATTTGCACAACGATTTTTATAGAATGCACTGAGACACATGACATAAAGGTATACATTGATACATGAAAATAATCAAATTCAGGACACAATTTTTATCTGGATAGAAAGAAAATACATATATATACACACACATGTATATATACACCTGTTTGTGTATATATATGTGTGTATATATATTTTCTTTCTGTCCAGATAAAAATTCTGTCCTGAATTTGATTATTATTTTCATGTATCAATGTATATACATATATATACACACACACATATAGACATACACACACATGTGTATATATATGTATTTTCTTTCTGTCCAGATAAAATTTCTCTCAAATACATATATTTATATGTACACAAATATATATATGCCTGTATATATATATATATATATATATATATATATAT
>NW_022298805.1:0-2475 GCF_002776525.5 Piliocolobus tephrosceles
AAGTATATTTATTCCTCACATCATATATCAGAATAAACTCCAAGCAGATCAGAGATCTCTATGTGAAAATATAAATCATACACATCCTAGAAGAAAACAAGGCTCTGTATATGGGAAAGCACTCCCTTAAAACAAAACAAAACAAGAAAACAAAAAACTATGCCTCAAAATTCAGATGCATGAAAGAGTGTTACATTCACCCACATTAAAAACAATTTTTTTTTTTTTGAGCCAAGGTCTTGCTCTGTCACTCAGGCTGGAGTGCAGTGGTGCAAACAGTGCTCACTGCAGCCTCAATCTCCTGGGTTCAAGTGATCCTTCCACCTCAGCCTCCCAAGTAAGAGTAGCAGGGACCTCAGGTACATGCCACCATGCATTAAAATGAGCATTAAAAATGCTCATTTGCATTTTAAAAATATTTTGTAGCAACAGGGGCAAAAAAAAAAAAAAAAAATGGTCTTGACCTCCTGGGTTCAAGCAGTCCTCCCTCCTCGACCTCCCAAAGTGCTGGGATTGCAGGTGTGAACCACCACACCTGACCTAATTTTTGTTTTTTTTTTTTGCAAGCAAAAACACCACAAGCAGAGTCAAAAGACAAGTGGCAAACTGGGGGAAGTGATTTGCAAGAGATATCACAAAGGACTAATTTTCCCAATAGAGAGAAAACCTTTTTTAAAATAGGGAAAAGAATAAAAACCAAGACCTGACAGAAAAATTGGGAAAGACATGAGTAGACAGTTCACAGAAAAGTATATACAGATGGCTCTTAAACATATGGAGAGATGTTTGACTTCACTCATAATAAGCAAAATGCAAAGTAAGCCCCACTGAGAGATCATTTCTCCTCCATGTGATTGGCAGACATGCAAATGTTTGATCAACACTCTGGTGGTGAGCTTCAAGAATATCCCTCATACAGTGCTAGCAAGAGGGCAAACTGGCCCAAGTCCCATGGAGGGGAATTTGTCAATATCTAAGAAAATTACATATGCATTTATTACTTGACCCAGCAAGACTTCTAGGAATTTACATGGAAGATCTTCTCCACAGATATAGAATACTATGCCAGAGTCATTTACTGCAACATTATTTGCAATAGCAAAGTATTAGAAACAACCTAAATACCCATGGAGACTGGTTGAATAAATTACAGGAATCCAGTCATGCAATGGAGTCATATGCAGTAATTAAAATAATAAGATGGGCACGGTGGTTCCCGCCTGTAATCCCAACCCGGGAGGCAGAGGATGCAGTGAGCCGAGACCGTGACACTGCACTTCATCCTGGGTGACAAAGCAAGACTCTGTCTCAAACAAACTAAAAATAATAATAAAGGAAGACCTCCATGCAGTTTCATGGAGTGATTTCTATGGCATATTTTTAAATAAAAAGCCAGAAAACAAACCAAACCAGTTAAATAAACAAAAGCCCCAGGGTGTCAAAGGGTATATACAGTGTACTATGTTTTACGTAAGAAAGGGCAATTTATTTATTTATTTATTTATTTATTTATTTATTTATTTACTTATTTATCTAGAAACAGAGTCTTGCTCTGTTGCCCAGGCTGGAGTGCAGTGGCGCAATCTCAGCTCCCTGCAACCTTTGCCTCCCAGGTCCAAGTGATTCTTGTGCCTCAGCCTCCTGAGTAGCTGGGATTACAGGCATGTGCCACCATGCCTGGCTAATTTTGTATTTTTGGTAGAGATGGGGTTTTACCATGTTGGTCAGGCTGGTCTCGAACTTCTGACCTCAGGTGATCCTCCTACCTCGGCCTCGCAAAGTACTGGGATTACAAGCGTGAGCCACCTTGCTTGGCCTTTTGTGGTGATTTCTGAGATTTTGGTGCACCCATCACCCAAGCAGTGTACACCGTACCCAGTGTGTAGTCTTTTATCCCTTAGGCCCCTACTACCCATCCCCACTGATTTTTACTTAATAGATTTGTGATAGGTAGTAGCAGTTGTATAGCAATTCTGAAACTGCTTTGAATATCGAAGGACAGAACAAATAAGTAAATATATTGATGTTATTGGGAAATAAGTTCTCACTGAAGGAGAAGGGAGACACAAATATGGAATGGGGGAAGATGAGAAAAATTCTTTAGAGTTTGATTTTATTTGGAGCCATCAGTATCTACTAATGACTGCCAAAGAAATGATGCCCAGAAACAATGGGTACTGAGTGCCCACATCTTGGTTTCTAAATACTATCCCCTGCTAAAAGAAATCAGGGTTCCTTGGAGAATTGCTGATTCCAGACCTGGGGTAGGGAACATACCAAATGAACCTGTGCCAGAAAGGAAGGAGATGCTCAAGGACTAATGGGAACATGTCAGCAGGACAGAGGTGTGAATGGGGCTCCCACTGGACAAATTTGGAATAAACTGCATCAATGAAGATAGTAATTGTAATGGATTAGAACACATGAGATAAAAAAAAATTCATAGTGATATCATGAGAGAGAGAAGGAGAGAAA
>NW_022298806.1:0-2350 GCF_002776525.5 Piliocolobus tephrosceles
GCCACCAGGCTGCCCGCCACCCCAAAAATGGACGGTCCCAGGCTGTCCAGCAAACTGGGCTCCAGGTGAGGGACACATTGATCTGGGAAGGGGTTAACATGACGGTGGCTGGTAGTGTGCAGCCCTGGAGTGTGAAACTGAGTCTGGGGTGATAGAAGAGAGACAAAGCCTCCATGAGTGAAATGATCACCTGCAGGGCGTCAGACCCGCGCCCAGGAAACGGGATGCTAACATAACAAGGGAGGACCTCAGTCCCACTCTCTGGATTGCAACCACTCACCAACTGCAGCACCCAAATCTCCAGGCTGCCTCTGCTCCTGCCAGCGGCACACACCATTGCTGTTCTTAATTTTTAAAACCTGCCCCTCCCCTCCCCCCCCCCCCCCCCCCCCCCCCGCCCATCTCACTACTCTGACAAAAGCCATCTTCAGGGAAAGGTAACTCCCTAGTATTCCTGACAGATTCTGAGTTAATAAAATGCTCACGGAAACCCTGGAAGACAATTTGGAGAGTGTTCTCTTTCCTCCCTGACTGCCCTGGCAGCACCCCATCTCCACGCCTTCTACCCAATGGCCCAAATCCCATGTCACGTGTAGCAGCCCCAGTGGTGGCCTCTCCATGACCCCCCACGGTCGGCCCTCAGCTGTCCTGGACCAGCCTCCAGCCTGCCTTAACCTCGTCCTGCTCAGCCTGGAAAGTGCCAGGGCTTTGGCTTCTGAGAGCCAGGTCTCAGTGGCTGCCGATTTAGGGATCTGAGGTCAGAGTGTCCAGTTTTCAAAAACGTGGGAAACAAGAGGGCCAGCGGGATGGATCTGGAAAGAACAGTGCTGGGTTACTCGTTCGATTTTTTTCCTTCCTTCAAACATGAGTCCCAGCTTTGCTGTACCCGCCAGTGTAGGCCGCGGGAGGACGGCGTCCAGGTGTGTGCTGCACGCGCAGGTGGCACGGAGCCTGGGTCCTGGCTCTGGCCGCAGTCTGCCCCAGCCGCTAGCAGCTTCGGCAGCTACTGAGGTTGGCGGCTGCTGCTCACTGGCATTTATAAAGTACTCCACCCTTGGCTGGGCGCGGAGGCTCACGCCTGTAATCCCACCACTTTGGGAGGCCAAGGCGGGTGGATCACCTGAGGTCAGGAGTTGGACACCAGCCTGGCCAATATGGCAAAACCCTGCCTCTACTAAAAATACTAGAATTAGCCGAGTGTGGTGGCAGGTGCCTGTAATCCCAGCTACTTGGGAGGTTGAGGCAGGAGAATCGCTTGAACACGGGAGGTGAAGGTGACAGTGAGCTGAGATCAGGCCATTGCACTCCACCCTGGGCAAAATGAGCCAGACTCTGCCTCAAAAAACAAAACAAAACAAAACAAAACAAAAACGAAACAAAACAAAACAAAACCAAAACCCCTGCTCCTCCACCCCCTAGCATCAGAATACAGAAGAACGTTTAGGTACCCACAGAAAATAAACCAAGATGGTCTGTATCCTGTATTTTAACAAACATTAGAGTTTTAAAAGAACTGAAATCATGTAGAATGTATCCTCCAGCCAAAATGGCATCCAATTAAAAATTAAAAAGTGAGATAATAGCAAAATCTTAAATACTTGAAAGATAAACAGCACACATTTTAGTTTTGTTGGTTTTTTTTTTTTTTTTTTTTTACATTTTTATTTATTTTATTTTAAGTTCTGGGGTACATGTGCAGGATGTGCAGGTTTGTTACACAGGTAAATTTGTGCCATGGTGGTTTGCTGTACCTATCAACCCATCACCTCGGCATTAAGCCCAGCATGCATTAACTATTTTTCCTGATGCTCTCCCTCTGCCTCCCTCAGCCAGGGGCCCCAATGTGTGTTGTTTCCTTCCCTGTGTCCATGTGTTCTCATTGTTCAGGTCCTACTTATAAGTGAGAACATTAAGTGTTTCGCTTTCTGTTTCTGCATTAGTTTCCTGAGGATAATGGCTTCCTGTTCCATCCATGTCCCTACAAAGGACATGATCTCATTCTTTTTTATGGCTGCGTAGTATTCCATGTTGTATGTGTACCACATTTTCTTCATCCAGTCTGTCATTGATGGACATTTGGATTGATTCCACGTCTCTGCTATTGTGAATAGCGCTAAACAGTAAGCACACTCCTAAGGGAAACGTCTCAAGGGAAACAATTAACTATATTAAAGTGAATAAAAATACAACATATCAAAGTTGATTTAACACAAGTAAAGCCAGTGCTGGCAGGAAAATGAATTTCACTAAATGTGTATAATGGAAAAGTAGAAATTTCTCAAATAAAAATTTCAGCTATCACGTCAATAAAGTAGAAAATAGTAGCAAAATAAAATTAAAACAAATATAA
>NW_022298809.1:0-1538 GCF_002776525.5 Piliocolobus tephrosceles
GGAAATTAACTTATTTTAAAATATGTATATTTTATGTTAAATTTGAAAAACAGTTTTTTTTTTTCTTTTGAGTCATAATCATACACTTCTAATTTACACTTTTTAACATGCATAATATATATATTAAAAAAGGGAAATTAAATTATTTAAAAAATGATTTTAGCAAAACTAAACATTATTTATTATTGGCGTTTTTATAGGATATTATAATAGCGTATTTGTTCGCAAAATTATAAATCGTTTTTTTTTTTTTTTTTTTTAACATGTGAAGTAAATTCTTTAAGTTTTTTATAAAAACACACGGTTACCTCAGAATTATTCATCATTCATATGTATGTATGTATGTATGTATTGTCCACACAAATAACCAAATTGTACATAGTAACATAAGTTATAAAAATAAATATTTTAATCATTTAATGCTTTTTTTGAAAAAAAAAAAAAAAAAGACGTAATAAATAGTCAAAACAAAGTTGGGAAGCAAATGTAAATAAATAATTTTTGAAATTAAAAAAAAACCTCAACACCCACACTTACATAACATACTACCAAAATTTATTTAGAAAACTAAAACTTATTTTTTTTAATATAATTCATTTATATTTTTTTTTTTTCTGACAATGTTTTATTTAAAATAAAAATATTCTTAATATTAGACAACACCATAAACATTAAAGTAACAAGTGTGGAATAATTAAAACAGTATATTAAAACTATTTGTGTGTTTATTACATATACATGTGAAAAGTTGAATAATGAGATGTATTAAAGAAAAGAAAAGGAAGAATGCCTATGTTGTAAAAAATTACATTTTTTAAATATCACAATTTGTACATTTTGAAACATATATTTATATATATATATATATATATATATTAAAAAGTTTCCATTTTTTCTATTTTATATGTACACCGTGTATATATTCACGTAAAAATAAACACATGTTTGCTACCATTTATGAAAGCAATAAAAAATGATGGGACCAAGATATTCTAAATTTTGACAACATACAATGCAACAATTTTTTGTAATTTTAAAAATGTGATAATATATTACATACCCGTTTAATTAAAACGCTAAAAAAAAAAAAAAAAAAAAAAAAAATATATTTATATATATATATGACTTTATGAAAAATTATAAGTTTTTGAGAGAAAAAACACAATCAGACAAAGTTATTTTATAAATTGTACATTTTTTTTTATAGTAAAAATTCGTGCAATCATTTTAAAAAAATATGCGTCTATGTGCATATATATGTGTATAAAAATGCATATATGTGAAATATAATTTTTTTTTTTTTTTTTTTTTTTTTACAACCATGTTAATAAAATTTATGATCAATTTTTTTATATTTTTTATAAACTGTTCATTCAATTTAAAATTTTTTTATTAATGTGTGCTATTTTAACTCAAATATTAAAAAATATAAAAGTTAAAAAAATTTACATATATTAATATGTAATATGTACAAATGTGAACCAACCATATGTTTATGTGAAACATAACATATGTGAAATTATTAAAAAACGTTTTTA
>NW_022298814.1:0-975 GCF_002776525.5 Piliocolobus tephrosceles
CCCCACCCCTCCTCACCGTCACTTGGAAGGGGCTGTTGGGCACGTGCTCGCCACCAAAGCGCACACAGATAATGTATTTGCCCGGCTGGGGGGCCGTGTAGAAGATGTCGAAAGTGCCGTCCTCATTCTCCACCACGTCCACATCTACCTCTGAGCCATCAGGCGTGCACACAGTGCATGTCACTTTGCCTTTGCCTGCCGCCTTAGTGTCCACGGTGATCACCGTCTCCTCCCCAATCTGGATGGTGGGGCCGATGCCAGCACCTGGTGGGGCAGGGTGGGTCCCCAAAGGGGGGCCAGTGTGTGAGCTTAGGCTCAGGTTGTTCCCGTCCGCCTGCCGCCCACACAGGCCTCTCATTGCCACCACCAAGCACAGCCAGGCCGCCAGGCCTCTTGCCCCACCCTGCCCCTCCAAGCTGGGATGGCGAGTGGTTTCTCAGAAGGCAGGAAGGGTTCTCCTGACCACCTCAAGTGCCCGTATGGGAGGGGCCCGACGGTAGCACCCAGGTGCCTGGGAGGAAAAGGAAGGGCCCACTCCAGCCTAAGTGTTGACAGCCACTCCCTTGCCTACTCAGCCTCATCCAGCACCACGGCCCACATTGCTGAACGTCAGCATCTGGCTGGGTACACGGCTGCCTGCACCCCTGTGGCCTGGCCCCGGCCCCCATTGCTGTGTGTGGACGCGGTGAAGCAGAGTCCTGCTGCAGCGTGGGGGGACGTGACACTTGCCTCCCCACCCCCCAGGCCTGATGGTGAAACCGGAGTTTCCTGACAACTGAGAAGGCTCGCGGTGAAAAGCAGCCCGGTGCAGGCAGGAGTGGGAACGGGGAGGCGGAAGGCAGTGGGGTTAGCACCCGAGTAGCGCAGTGCAGCAGGCTTGGCAGAGCGGGGACAGCACCCAGGGAGACAGGGAACAGGAGGCCCAAGCTACAGCCACCACTGCTGGGTTGCGAGGGCAGAGCAGCTGAGCCGGCC